>NC_067493.1:4876989-4956989 GCF_947179515.1 Apodemus sylvaticus | reverse complement strand
ATCAGATATAATACAAGCCCCTCAAATTCTCAGCTCATTTTTTTTTGACATTTCAAGGACAAATAATACAGATAACATCAAGGAAAAGGGTTCTAACAGCGCTGTGGATGCAGATCTCAGATGAACAGCTACGTTCTGCTATTCTATCCTTAGAATATGGTTGGTTTTGACTCTAAGGAGGCTGGTTCCAAGGATGTCCACAGCTGCGCCTGAATCCAGACCAGAAGGAGTCCATTTTAACTCGCCCTGACTGTGCTCTGTCTCGGGGCTAAGACAGGACTATAGTGAATTCATTTTTAGTGTCATTTTTATTTTATGTGCTTAGATGTGTTGCCTGCGAATATCTTTGTGCAGTTCCTGCAAGGCCGGAGGAGCATCAGATCCTTTTGGACTGCATTTACAGGAGTGGATCACCTACCAAGTTGTTCTGGGAATGAAACATATTTTCTTTTAGTTCAGTGTTCTTCACTAGCTTTCTGCCTGTCTACCTGCACTTTTATTGAAAAATTATTTGATCTTTTAATTAAAGTATATTTTGTTATGTCTTTGCTCTCTCATTGCCTTCACTTCATCTACCAAGTCAATCATTTTAAGTATGTTTTAGAAAGTATGTACAAATATAAGAATACAATATGCTGAGTGCATTTCTGTTGGTTGTGTGTATATGGTCCAGGGATGAACAATTAGATGAAGACTTGTGTTGGATAAGCAATTTGAAAGCTTTCTCTGCCTCAGGCTAATTCTCCCACTTTAGAGACACTTGCTGTGTTTCCACTTTCATGGTCAACCCATATCCCTCTGGAATAATAAAACAAATTAAACTTTTTTAGAAGTGGCCTTAGACATTATATTTTATCATTACTACATAAAAGGCACTAGTACACAGCAAAAGTTTTTTACACCTGCAAAAGTTCCTTCATGTAACTTAAGGGAATTGTGAAATGTGAAAAGGATTCCTTCATGTGTCTTTTCTCAATGCATGTTTACACGTGCAAATAAAATCGAGGGACATCATAATGTCTAAATTGATTCTTGACACTTGTCACAGTTTTTTTTAACAAAAATAATCTTGAGTGAAACAATGTAAGTGTGTTGCTTCAGTTCTGGCCAACTTCTTTGTAGTCACAGATTACATTTGGTATTCTTGATTGTTTTCAAAGACTATTGTAATATGTAAGGACTTTCTTAGATTAATTGCATATCAAAGAGTTTCCTCTTGTACATGGATATCACAAAGTGCAAAATATTAACCCATCATCTATGTTTATAGGGTTTATCTGAATTATGACTTTTTCTTATGACTTTTTCATAGTCTTTTTCTAAGACTACTGTTGCATATTTTAACACATTGCTTAAGCACAGTGTTTCTCTCCAGGATGTGTTCATTTTTATATTTATAGATAAATGTGTTGTGAAAATTTCTTATCACACTTATTGCATTTGTAAGGTGTGTTCTGTTGTACATTTGATATGATGACTTACATATATATGTATGTGTATATATGACTTACGTATATATGTATGATTATAATATATAAATGTTGGGAACAAGCAAAAAGAAATTTGTCCTAAGGACTGCCTTTTTGTTAACAACATTCATTGAAACGTAAGTTCAAACTAAATTTAAGTGCCAGGTTATAGGTGACTTTATTACTTAACAATATCTAGGAAGCTTTCATTATTCATGTTCTGTTCCCCAAAACCTAACAACTATTCATAACTATAATTTTCATTACTCCTGTTTTATTCCTCAAAATATAATGCCTGTCCCTTTCCACAAAAGAACATATGGCTATGATAGGCAAGAACAGAACATCTATATTCTGTATCAGCTGAAATACATTAAGAATAGAAAATGTAGTGATTGAGGGGAAAATGTAGATATAACTTGTCACTGGTATTTATGGATTTCAAGAATCGAAGCTATATAACTTTCAGACTCTGTGTGGATAGGAGTAGAATATTTCAGATAAGCATGGGAGTGTATTTTTCTCGCCCAGATTTATCAATACTGACTTGATTACAATAATTTAATATCATTTCCATTCTTCTGATGGTTGAGTTGTGATGGACTTCAGGGGACACACAACATAAATGCTATACTACATTGCTGTATTCCCTATATTTTCTCTCCAGCATGCATGATTTCATAATGATAAAGACTACAGATTTTTGCAAAGCCTTCACCATACCAATTATATTCAAAAGGATTATCTGCAGTACTAATTCTTACATGATGAAGATTGCAGAATCGTGCAGAAGCTTCAACAATCAAAATTCACTCACTTTGTTCTAAATTAAATTTTAATTACTCATAACAGATGAAATGATCAATGCAAACTTTATAAAAGCAAGCATTTAATTGGGGCCGTCTTTCAGTTTCAGAAGTTTAGAACATTTTCCTCATAGGAGGAAACATGGTACGCATACAGGCAAACATAATGCTGGAGAAGCATATAAGAGTTTTGCATCTTGATCCAAAGAAAGTTAGGAAGAGACATCTTCCACGGTGGTAAAAGGAGGGTTTCTTCAGCACTGGGAGGATTCCCAAAGCCCACCCCAACACTGTTAAACTTTCTGCAAAAAAACCCACATCTGCTATTAGTGCCACTCCCTCTCCCACATAAATCATAACTACCACATTCCACTGCCTGGCTCCATATGATTGTTCAAACACAAGAGTGTATGGCATCCATACTTAAAAAAAGCATATTGCAAAATCCCTGATCTCCAAGATCAAAAGGCACCATCATCTATCAAAATCTCAAATATGTTAAAAGTCCAAAGGTCAAAGACTCTTCTGTGATTAATCTTATCATGCAAGAGCAATCCACTATATTTTTGGAAACAATAAAGCACACCATATACCTTGAAATTCACAGGATATACTTTATTATTCATAAAGGTAATCATGAGGAAAATACTGGACCGAAGGAAGACCAAAACCAACAGAACAATCACCAAACTCTGCATCTCCATGTCTGATGTCAAAGTGTTCTTCAGGTCTCCAACTCCTTTCTGCTTTGTTCACTGAAGCACAATTTGTTCTCTTTGACTGGTTTGATTCAATTCCTGAGCAGGTATCGTATAGTTCTAACATCTCAACAACTTGGGGTCTCTAAGATAACTTCAATTTCACGGGTTCTTGTTTCAATGTCCGGGATCCACACATGATCTTCTCAGCTCCTCCAAAGAGATTGGGTCACTTTTCCAGCTCTGCCCTCTGTATCACTTTAAGCACTGGTTGACTGCATTCTCCTGCTCCTGTTGTTCTTGCTGTTCATCCCATGGTATTTCCATCTTCAAGATGCTGGGTTCTTCTGCTAGAACAAGTCTTGACCCCATAGCGTCCCTTATGCTTGCTCAATGGTGCCAAGCCTCAGCTGTTCTGCATGACAAGTTCATGAACTCGAAGGCAGTACCACCTGGGTTATTCTTACACATGACCAAGCCCAGCTGCACCATTAGGTCCAATCTTGGTGAGCTCTAGAACACACCTTTTTGGTCACTCAGAAAATACCAGTCAGTTTTCACCAAAGTGATGCTGATTTCTTCTTCATCACCTCTAATTACTAGCCAGCCAGCATCAGTTGTCTCAGTATTATTACCATTTTAGACCGAGCTTCTGAGTTCTGCTGCTTACTGGGGCTGGATCATGGCTCCTTCTATTCCCTTACCAGCATCTTTCAATATTTCAAATATATCACTGCCTAATCTTGGCTTACCTGGAACTTGCTTAGAGATGTACCTTGATCTCAAAGATCTGCATGACTCTGTCTCGTGAATGGTGGGTTAAAAAGCATGTAACACCTTGCCTGGAACTAAGCCTTTCTGCTTATATTTTAAATTCAGAACCCAGAATCCAAATCCAATTTGACACATAATTGTATCTTCATGTGTCTATATCAAAACAGTATCCAGGTAATAATAATTCCTTACATGATACAGTTCTCTTTCATACAACTGCAAACCCATATGTTTAGCTGAATGTAATCTTGTTCTAATGTAACCATTCCTTTAATGCCATTGAATATCCTTGATCAGATGATTAAACTTCATTCAACTTCCTGATAAAGCCTCGTATTTTGAACCTTTCTTTTTTTATTGTTCCTTTCTTAGTTCCTATGTTTGTTAAAAATTTTCGTGCCAAATTCTATGCAGTGTTTTTCGTGACTTACTTTGTCAATACAATTAATGTAAACATCTTTACCTTAACCTCAAGGAAACTCTTCAGATGAGGGCAGCAAACTTCTTTTCAAAAGCATAAAAAAAAATCTCCAGAATGGAAATAATCCCAAGCACCCATGTCTATCATATCCTACTATGATACCCTCCTAACTCCCACTTAATTCATGATCATATTCATTATGTTTCTCTCCAGCACACATAATTTGGGGACTTATCCCTAGTGAAAACACTTTACCACATTGATTACATTAATAAGTTTTCTGTCCGGTGTGTGTTCTTTTATGATACTGGAGATAACTGGGTCTTGTAAAGGCTTTACCACATTGTTTACATTCATAAGGTTTCTCTCCAGTATGTGTTCTTTTATGATATTGGAGAGTACTGCGCTGTGCAAAGGCTTTACCACATTGATTACATTTATAAGGTTTCTCTCCAGTATGTGTTCTTTTATGATACTGGAGATGACTGGGTCTTGCAAAGGCTTTACTACATTGATTACATTCATATGGTTTCTCTCCAGTATGTGTTCTTTTATGATTTTGGAGATGACTGTGACGTACAAAGGCTTTACCACATTGATAACATTCATAACGTTTCTCTCCAGTATGTGTTTTTTTATGTCTTTGGAGATTACTCTGACATGCAAATGCTTTACCACATTGATTACATTCACAAGGTTTCTCTCCAGTATGTGTTCTTTTATGATACTGGAGATAACTGGGTCTTGCAAAGGCTTTACCACATTGATTACATTCACAAGGTTTCTCTCCAGTATGTGTTCTTTTATGATACTGGAGATAACTGGGTCTTGCAAAGGCTTTACCACATTGATTACATTCATACGGCTTCTCTCCAGTATGTGTTCTTTTATGATATTGGAGATGACTGGATCTAGCAAAGACTTTACATTCATATAGTTTCTCTCCACTATGACTTCTTAAAGGCCTGCAACAATAATTAGCACATGTGAAACCTTTACTGTATTAATTACTCTTATGAATCATGTAATCAGTTTGACTTTTTTTACAATTTGGTATATGGTAGAAAAGCATCAGATCCTAAGGTTTTACCCTTTGCATGTTTGTGGTGTTCTCCCTCATCATGAGTTGTTCAAGTCACTTGTGATCGTTATTACATGGCTCATATTTATAACATCCTTTTTATATAAGGGATTTTTATATAATATATTTCAGCTCTCTGAAGAAAGTTTGAACAACTCTCATCTTTGCAACAATAATTACATTCATAATTTTCCCTATAGAGTGAATTACAACACATTTTACTGTGAACCAGAATACACAGAAAAATTTCCAAATTCCTAGTACCTATAAAGATTTTCTACACTATGAGTTTGGGGATATTCCCCGTAAAACTATAAAACCACTTAGTTGCAAATGTAGATCATATTCCTAATGTCTAGCAAAGGCAGAATGCTACATAACTTCTCATTGTTCTAGAAAAAAATTTGTTGCTTCCTTCAATATCCCTATAATCTTACTATGGAGTATATGCTTATTAGGATGTTTTGGATATAAATTTTTCTCTATTCAATATACAATTTCTAAGTACTATGAGACTATACATATTGACAGGTGCATAGCACATTTCTAAAGAAGCTACATATCAAATGGATACACTAACCAGATATCAGATCTTAAGGTATATGGTTTTGTCAGAATATTATAATTAGAGCTTCTCTTAAAGGACTGTTATTTTACACTCTTGCTTTTCAATGGAGATTTCAGAACATATGGACACTTCCTCAGAGGCAAATTTGTATCAGCTTACACATAAAAATTACCTTTCATGTCTTCTACTAATTTGACAATTTTCTTCAAGATGACGGTCTCCCCAATAATACCCTAAAACACAGTACCAGAAAATCAATGATATACTATTGGAAATTAGGCAAAATTCAAGGTACTGTGAATTATCACTGCATTATGAATGTTACAATTAAAATTCAGTAAAACTGAATTATTCTGCTCTATCTTCATTATTCACAATTAAAATAATAGAAGATCATCAATAACCAAGAAACATTTCTTTCCTTTAGAAAAAAAAATAACAGTCTTACCTATAGCTTCGAAGTTTAGGTAGGTTTCCAATATCACATCTTTGTAGAGATTTTTCTGGGAAGGATCCAGCAAATTCCACTCTTCCTCAGTGAAGTTCACATGTACATCATCAAAAGTCACGGCATCCTAAATATCCCATACATGTGTATAACACAAAGGATCATATTAACATCACTGTAAAGGAAATATATGCTTCCTCAATAACATATACATATAATTTTGGCACATGTTGCACTTATATTCTGACTCAGAATTTATAATCACTGTGTCATTTTAGAGGGATCTTGATTTATAAGATTTAGGTGTGTCAGTTTTGAACATGTTGAATAGGATACAGCCTTGCCAGAGAAATGCCAATTGAGAGGTTGATGCAGGGTAAACAGATCCACAATACTGAGCACACATCTGAAAAATTGTATGAACGATTACTAAGTACAAAACTCATTGGCAAGCTGGGTGTATTTGCTCATGCCTTTAATAACAGAGTTATAGGCAGGTATATGTCATTTAGCTTGACGGCAGCATGGCCTATGTAATGTGTTCTAGGAGACCAAAAGCTATATATTAAGAACATCAACACTCTACCAAAATCAACCAAGGAAACAAAAATGATAGAGAACTCACAATTCTTTACTAAAAGTTCCTACAATGAATCATGCATTCATTTCAGAACTGTGTTAATGTTGCAGAAACATGAAGTGCAATAGTTTAAACTATAACATTAATAAAATTTTACTAAAAGACAATGCATGATTAAATAGTTACAAATGAACAGATGAAAATAATAATAATATAAATGTTGATTATAAATAAGCAATGTAGGTTTGGAGAGAGAATTCATCAGTTGCGAGCTCTTGCTTGTCTTCCACATAATGGTGGTCAATATCTCACAAACACACAGGACCAACAACTACTCATTACTTCAAAACAAAGAGTTCTGAGGCCATCTTCTGACAATAGTAAAGGTGAGAAACATGATATTCTTATTCATGCACACATGCAAAAGTGTCGTATTAATACAAACATTTCAGAACAAAGAGAAGACTGAGGCAGAATGGCATAGACCAGGCCCACAATGACCCTGAAATTTCAGATAATATTGACATCATGAACATATGCAATCCTTAGAAATAGAAAAGAACCTATATATTTGGCTATATGTCAAAACTAAAGATATGGATATAAAACAGCTTATCCTCTGAGACATCTTCCCAGGCCTGACCCTGCCTTCTTAATGTATATTATAAAAGGAAAATATAGTATGGACACAGGTGCATAGACACCACCCATGCTTCTACAAGAAAGCAACTAGTCCAGATGTTTCGAACAGAATGACAATCAGCCATGATACTGAAGTTATTCATAGGTCATGGCCTCAACTTGCAAGTAAGAAGCACCAGTAGGAATCTCACAGGAAGTCACATCTGGTTGACGCTTCCAATCCAACCCCACAGTGGACCTACCACCTCAGCACCCACTGCTCAGCTGCATGTTCCTCCCCATTGGTCAGTGTCCCATGCTCAGGTAGCTCTCTCATCCAGCCCAGGCCCACTGGCTTATGAATATTGTCACCCTCAGTGGAAGACCCTTCCCACTTCAATCATCCACACTATCTCACCCAGACATAGCAACCAGCCATTCTGATGAGGGCACACCCTCAACTGAGGCTCCTTAAGATGACTGTAGCTCTGAAATAATGAAATGCTGGTAGATTTACCTGTCTCTTGAGTATGTCTCTTTGTGGATTGAGAAGAGCATCTCTTACTGCGCACCTCCTCTCCTAGCTTTCAACATTAACCAGCAATCTCTCTTGAACATAACAAAAATGTCAGTAAAAGAAGCCACACTCAGCCAACACAATGAAAACCTAGACAGAAAACTGTAACACAGGAATAAACATCCTCACAAACAAGACAAACTGAGAAACCTTACCTAGACCAATAATCACTACAAATGATGCTGCCCAGACACCTGCATGGAAAGATAAGCAATACCAGGCAGGGATATAAGTCACCATCCTCAGGGTCTCACTTCTCTCCTTTCCCTCAAACAACCTCTTTCACATCTGACTCTTACATGTTTCAGTTGCGTTTAGTTTCTCAGGACAAGATAGAGAGGGAGAAGGAAGAAGAACAAGAAGAAGACGAAGAAGAAGAAGGAGGAGGAGGAGGAGGAGGAGGAGGAGGAGGAGGAGGAGGAGGAGGAGGAGGAGGAGGAGGAGGAAGATGAAAAAGATCAATCAGCATAAAGGTCTCAAAAATATTTCAAATGAAATAATGAATGGAAAATTTTTCTAAAGCAAAAAAGGTGCCCGTTAATGTACAAGAAACATCAAAAATACCAAACAATGGGAAAAAAGTCCCTTTGCTGCGAATAATCACAACACTAAACATATTAAATAAATATAAAAAAAGCTACAGCCAAAAAAAACAAAGTAAACAATAAAATGAGTAATGTATGAAATCAGAACTATTAGATTCATATCTGTCTTCTATTTTTAAGGCATTAATTCATTACTTATACAATGTTCTCCCTGCATGTATTCCTGCAGGCCAGAAGAGGGCACCAGACCCCATTCCATATAGTTACGAGCCACCATGTGGTTGCTAAGAATTAAACTAATGGCCTGTGTAAGAACAACCAGAGCTGTTAACCTTTGAGCCATCTCTCCAGCCCTAACCTTGCCTTCTTAATGTATATTATAAAAGACAAAAAGGTTTGGACCCAGGTGATGCATAGTCATGGAAACCACACATTCTTCTACAAAAAAGCAACTGGTCCCAATGTTTTGGACAGAATTACAATCAGCCATGATACTGAAATTATTCAGAGATCATGGCCTGAAATATGAAGTAAGTAGCACCACTAGAAACCTCACAGAAAGTCACATCTGGCTGATGCTTCTGATCCAACCCCATAGAGGACCCACCACCCCAGTGCATACAGCTCAGCTGCATGTTCCTTCCCATTGTGGGCAGATATCCTGTACTCACCATGTCTTGATTTCAGCACTTCCCTGAGGTCCCCTCACAGCACACAACAGCAGAGCTCAGAGCAGGACACAGAGAAGCATTCAAGCTGCACAGCCACAGGGAACACCTCAGAAGGAGAAGATGAGGGCGAGAGTGAAGATCAATCAGCATAAATGTCTAGAAAATATTTCCAATAAAATCCTAAATGAAAATTTCATAAACTAAAGAAGGTTCCTGTGTAAGAATAGCCAGAGTTATTATAAATATATAGCCAGAGTTAATGTAAAAGCATCCAAAATACCAAACAGATTGGGGAAAACACTAAACATCGAAAGTAAAGTAATATAAAGAAATAAAAAAAAAAAAAAAAAACTACTACAGAAATAATTAATAAAACTAAGGGAAAAAAAAAAAAAAAAAAACAAGTTACCCTGGGACCTAGCCCTGCCCAACCTACAGCCCTTCACCCCAGCCAGCTCCAACCTGATTATTTATGTTCCTTGGGATAGCGCAAGCCCAGACCTCTGTAAACTCTACCAGGTTTTGGTCATTTCACAGCCCGGCCTGTGTCATTAAAGAACAGGTTTCAGTTTATTGGCCTGAGAATTCCCTACCTGTGTCACGAGCTCACAGCCAGAAGCCAGGGCCGGGCACAGCCCAATGATCCAGGGCAGCCAGGCTTGGCTTCCATTCCCACAGGAGGGTCATGCTAGGAGGCCACTGTGCCCGCCTGGAGCATAGAGAGGGTTTGCACTCTGTCCGCCTGCAAACTTTCCAGAGCAGAGCGGAAAGCCCGTGCCTTGACAGTCCACTGTCCCCGCCTGGAGGAGCACAGAGAGGGTTTGCACTCTGACCCACTGCAAACTTTCCAGAGCCGAGCGGGAAGCCCGCGCGTTGCCCGGCCATTGTCCCTGCCCAGAGGAGCACAGAGAGGGTTTGCACTTGGCCCCGCTGCAAACTTTCCAGAGCGGGAAGCCCGCGCCTTGCCCAGCCACTGTCCCTGCCTGGAGCACAGAAAGAGTCTGCACTTGGCCCCGCTGCAAACTTTCCAGAGCCGGAAGCCCGCGCCTTGCCCGTCCACTGTCCCTGCCCAGAGGAGCACAGAGAGGGTTTGCACTCTGCCCCACTGTAAACTTTACAGAGCGGGAAGCCCGCGTCTTGCCCGGCCTCTCCAAACTTACAGACTGCTTCTGTGCAGACGACAGGAGGATAGCGGGGAGTGACTTGAGAGCTCACAGACACCCACAGCACAGAGCACTGTCTTCATCCGGATGCGCATGGGAATGCGGTCCCTTTCCACAATTCCAGGCCCGGCTGCTCAGAGCCCGGGAACTTCAGCAATCGCAGCAGCTGTAAATGCGTGCGCTCACTTCCTTCCAGCCTCTCCCAGACCTCTGACCAATGAGCACATTCAAATTCATAGCCCACTTTCATTCATAAAAATTAAAGACAGGAAATGACGACATTCCAGGAGGCTGGATGCAGGGCGGGCACTGCAGTGATGTCAGGGGTGGGGCCAGCGGTTGCCGGGTGACAGATAGGGACGCCAACATGGCGCCCACCAGGGGCTGAGGTGCAAGGTCACGGGGCGGGGTCGGGGCTCAGGGAATGTCAGGCGTGGCCAGCGTTTGCTGGGTGTCAGTCAGGGAATCCAACAAGGCTCCTGCCCAGGGCTGAGATAGATGAGCAAGGGGCAGGGATGGCATGATGTCAGGTGCAGGGCCAGCAGTCTCTGAGTGACTGACAGTGATGCCAATGTGACATTTTCACTGAATTTGAAGAAATAGATAAATATGTGTGTTAAATTTGAAGAATTTGATGTAAAATAATACACATGAAAGTGTACACATAGAAAATACATCAAAACTGATTGACAAACCATGTAAAAAATTCTAATCAAATTGATGGCTTTCATGGAAAAATACTTCTTATAAAATTGAAGAAATATACAGAAAAGTTATTTAAAATTAAGATTTGGCATTGAAAATAAATACACATAAAAAGTTGACAAAGAAAACTAAATGTGTAGGCAAACTCAATTTTAGGAAAAAATTGAAAAATAATGTTAAAATTGAAGAATATGTTGGAAAATAATAATGGTAAAAGATAAATCATCTTTACTAAATCAAGCACTTACAGACATTGTCTTATTAAATTAAAGATTTTCATGGAAAATATTTCTGATAAAATTGAAGCAGTGCATAGAAAAGTAGTGTTAAATTGAAGATTTTTCATGGGAAATTATTCACATAGTATTGTGTACATAAAAACATCTCTAAATAATTGAAAAATTAAATAGAAATATTTTCTGTTAAAATTAAAGTTTCTCTTAACTAATATTCAAGTAATATTGAAGAAATATATATAGATATGTGTTAAAATTGAAGATTTAGTTGGAAAATAATAATAGTAAAATAGTAAGCATAGAAAATATACCTAGAACATTGTCCAAGAACCTAGAAACAATTTTAATAAAATTGAAGATTTTGATGGAAAATATTTCTAATACAATTGAATTAATATACAGGAAATACAGTATAATTTAAGATATCAGAAAAGATAATACAGATAAAATATTAGACATATAAAATATTTCTAAACTAATTGAAAAAGGTAGAAGAAACATTTACTGAAAATATTTGTGAAAAATTAAGTAGAACTTGAAACAGTGAAGGTTTTAATTGAAAAATAATACAGATAAATGGTAGACATTGAAGGGAACTAGGATTTCTCAGAATCCATAGTTGAGGCAGCAGGCAGACTTAGAGCCCGGTCACACTAGACAAGCTTGAAGCAAGGTTGTGATTGAGTCATTCCACAAACAGACAGGCCATAAAAGATAAGGGACGTGCCTGGGAAAACTCCTATGGGTCATACACCATCTGGACTGGAGTCTCCTGTCTCCTGTCTCTTGGATGCAGTTTACTAATGTCGAAGTGACCTCCTGCTAACAAAATAAATCACTCCCTTACATTGCTGATGGCCCAAGCTGTATGTATGCCAAAAAGCCCCGTCCCTGCGCCAGAATCCCCCATCAATGTTTGGATCAGCAAATCATGTGTGACGACGCCAAAACCCCTTGACTTTTCCTATATAAACCCCTAACTTTTCAGCCTCAGGGTCGACTCCACTATCTCCTGTGTGAGATACATTTTGGCCCGGAGCTCTGATAATAAACTGCCTCGTGTGTTTCCATCAAGTTGGTCTCTCATGTTTCCTTGGGTGTACACTACCCCGAGAACGGAGTGGGGGACTCCCCAAAAAAGAGGTCCTACATTTGGTGGCCCGTACTGGGATATAGGTGGCACACAGGAACCGCGAAGACCCCCTTGGAGGTATGCTTGTGTGTGTGTGTGTGTGTGTGTGTGTGTGTGTGTGTGCTGGCAATGTTTTTGTTCTAAATGTCCTGAGTGTCTGAGTGCGGCACCTCTGTGTATGTGTTTTGGCAGAATTCCACTCCACAGTTTGTTTGCAGCTGCCGCTGCGGGCCTTAAGGACCCAGCTGCTGCAGAGGGAGACGTCCTAGAGTCCCGGAGGCTGCAACCTTGGAGGACTCTCCAAGGGTGAGGGACAGTCAGGGGGACCTGACTGTGGTTTTCAGGAATGAAGGGGACAGAGTGCTTCTTCTACCAAGAAGGGAGTGGAAGCAGAATCCCACCCCGTCAGAAGTTGCATTTGGCTGTTTAAGTCCAGACACTGATGAGTGTGCTTGGACGTGCTAGTGTTTATTGTTTGTGTTTTGTTCTTGTACATTTTGTTTTTTTGATTTTGTCATGAGGCAGACTGTGACAATCCCTTTTTCTTTGACTAAGGACCATTGGATGGAAATTAGGGCAAGAGGACAGAATTTATCAGTAGAAATTAAAAAAAAAAAAAAACAGTGGCAGAAATTTTGTGCCTCATAATGGCCTGCTTTTTGGATAGGATGGCTGCACATAGGACATTTTGGTTTGCCTACCATTAGGGCCAAGGCCGTTGTTTTTCACGAAGGACCGGGATCACATCCAGACCAACAGCCGTACATCACGGTATGGGAGGACTTGGCGCGATCCCCACCTCAGTGGGCCCAACCATTCCTCCCACCCCGTCATTCCGGCTCCAGGATCCTGGCTACCAGAAGAGATGCTGCAGATAAGAAAATGAAACAGAAGCCTAAGGAGGGGGGCAAGCGCAGCACTCCACTAGCACCTGTTCCTAAGATCTACCCTGAAATAGAAGAACCCCCTGAGTGGCCTGCTCCCCCACCCGCACTTTACCTTGCAGCCCCACTACCAGAACCCCAAACCTCAGCTCCACTGGCCCCCCCTTCTAGCTCCAGTCCCTGGGGCCAGAGGAAGGGGTCCCGCTGCAGAGACCAGGAGTCGATGGGGAGCCACCTCCAAAGGACTGGCCGACTCCACTGTAGTGTCCCTGGGTGTGGCGCTTCCCCTTAGGGTTGTTGGGCCACCTCCAAATCCAGATGACCAGGATGGTTGACAACTTTTACAGTACTGGCCTTTCTCTTCCTGTGATTTTTATAACTGGAAAGTTAATCCCCCTCCCTTTTCAGAAAACCCTGCAGGGCTTACAGGTCTAATAGAGTCCCTGATGTTTTCGCATCAGCCTACCTGGGATGACTGCCAACAACTTTTACAAACCTTGTTCACCACCGAGGAGAAAGAAAGAATTCTCCTCGAAGCTCAGAAGAATGCCCGGGACAATGCCGGATGTCCTGTCCAGACTCCGGCTGGGATAGATGAAGGGTTCCCCTTGATGCGTCCTCAATGGGACTATAACATGGCACAAGGTAGGGAACAGCTGTCCAATTACCATCAGGCTCTCGAGGCGGGTCTCAAGGGTACCGCACAAAGGCCCACAAATCTGGCTAAGGTGAGAGAGGTCATGCAGGCGCTGACTGAACCCCCTTCAGTCTTTCTGGAAAGGCTCATGGAGGCTTACGGAAGCTACACCCCTTTTGACCCCATGTCTGTAGGACAGAGAGCCTCTGTGATGATTGCCTTTATTGGGCAGTCAGCTCCTGACATCAGAAAGAAATTGCAGCGGATTGAGGGATTGCAAGATTGTACTGTAAGGGATGTGGTTTGAGATGCTGAGAAAGTGTACCACAAGAGGGAGACAGAGGAAGAGAAACAGGAAAGAGAAAAGAGGGAGAGGAGAAAAGACAAAGCAAGAAAAAACTTTGACTAGAATACTGGCCGCAGTAGTAGACAGAGATAAAAGAGACAGGATTTGGCAGTCAGGGGACCTGGGAGACAGAAAATGGCAGGGGACAAGGAGACCCAGAAGAGATAAACCGCACTTGGAAAAAGATCAATGTGCACATTATAAAGTCAAAGGGCACTGGGCTCAACCTTTTACTCTAAGGTAGTATCTGTCTTTGTCACTGAGACAGGAATATTATAAACATAGCTACACTTAAAGAACTGTTATTTTATAGTCTTGCTTTTAACTGGAGATTCCATAAGATATTAAAATTTCCTCAGAGACAAAAAATGATACTGATATCAGTATAAAAATAAGTGTGTGCTTTCTTGACAATATATTCATTTAATTCTGGTGCTTCCTTCACTTATTTCTTGACACAGAAGTTATAATCTAATCACCATTTTTGAATAAAATTGAATGGTGTGGGGATATCCATGTGGCCCACACCTTCTAACAGAAAAAAACAGAGGTGATTGAGAGGAAAGAGTTTGTGAGGGAAAAGGACCTTGAGTGGAGACAGTGATTAGGGATATGAAAAATATATAAACTATTGGAGATAGAAAAACTGTAAGGAAGAAATAAATATTTCCAGTCTATAATCACTGTCCTCTCTGAAAATACGTATCTGGAAAGGCTCCTCATACAAGACCTTCCCAAAAACTACAATGGAAGCCAGACAGAACAGACAAGTATTCAAAAACATCATCCTATCTAGATGTTTTATTTTCAATCAACTGCATTGTGACCCTGGTCATGATAGGTTCACGCTCATCCTGTGGTGAAAACGCATTCAGTCTACTTTGATCCTCATAGTTTATAGGATATCTCACAGTGTTCAAAATTCTAAAGTCTCCTCTGACAGTCAAGGCAATATCTTGAAAGCCACATATTGCAAAATCAGAAAGCATGTTGTATCTTTCCAACAAGCAATGGCACAGAATACTCCTTCACGTTCCAATAAATCGGAATGTTCACATAAGGAGAGAAGTCTGAACCAAGGCAAGAAACACAGCAGGACAAACACCCAATCCTGTAGCTTTGTCTTAAACACATTAGACTTCAGTTTCTAAGGGCTTAGATGATCCTCTTCCTGTAACTTCTCATACATCTCCCACTTTGGGAATTTCCTCTCCTTGTATGCCTATCTTCTCAGAGGATTTACCAATGTCTTAGGCATCTCTACACCTGCTGGGCCCAAAATACAACTTAAGCGTCATCCTTACAACTTCTAGGCAATGATCTCTCAGAGCCATAACCAAGGCTCTGATTCTGCCAAAAGATGTCTAGAATACTGCAAAACTTAAAACATAGAGGAAGAATCCATGACCTTGAATTTTTCTTCTGTCAGTTTCCAGAACCAGCATAAAATGTGTGATCCTATCAAGGGTGGCTTCTATGTTGATGGACACTGTCTCACTTGGTCTACAATTGCAGCAGATTTTATTTACTGTTCCTTCCTGTTCCTGGGAAATAATTTGCTCGCACCTTCAAATAATTCATGACATAGCAGGAGGAAGAATTTCACTTAGGGTACCTTCTCAAGCATATGCCCACCAAAACATTTGCTGCAGTAAGTTCATATATGTTTTATTTATAAAAGCTAGAAACTTGAAAATGTCCATATGCCCCTCAACTGAAATATGAATACAGAAAGGCTTTACATTTTCAAATTTTAATACTATTTCAGCTATTAAAAGCAAGGACATCATGAATCTTGTAGGCAAATGGATACAACTAGAATCTATGACACAGACTGAGATAATCCACACACAAAAGGACAAGCAGGTCTGTTCCCATTTACAAGTGAACATTAGCCATAAAGTATGGGATATACACACTGCTCTCCATAGACCAAAAGAAGAGAAACAGGAAGGAAGACCCAAAGGAGCAAGGTTGAATCTCACTCAGACGGCGGAATAAAACAGTCATAACAGGCAGATGGAAGAGAGAGAACTGGATAAGAGAGCAGATAAGAAAGGGGAAGGGGGAGAGAACAGGAAAAGGTGGGGTGAGAGACAAGAGAGGACCAGAGTGCCAGGACAATGAATTGAAATCTACAGCAGGTGGGCGTGGAATGGTGGTGTATCTTTAGGATGTGCTAAAGATAACAAATTGGAGGGCAATAAGGAGTCTATGGGGGTAATCTTAGCAGAAATGCACGGTAATGAGATATGGACTCTGAAGACGCTAGATCCTGCAGTCTGACAGGGCACTGAGTGGGGAGTTAAGGTCACAAACTGATCCAAAATCATTTCCACCCCAATTTTTCCTGTCTACTATAAATGCAGGTGAAAAGGTGGAGCAGACTATGACGGGTGGCCAGACTGTACCGTGCCCAACTTGAGACCCATCTCGTGGGCAAAATCCAATCCCTGACATTACTGAGGATATATGGTATTATACTTCCAGAGAGCAGCGTAGCATTCTTGTTCTCTGAGAGTCTCCACCCAGCCCCTGACTGAAACAGATGCAGACACCCACAGCCTAAAAGAGCACAGCGGGTCTTTTGGAAGAGTTGGGGAAAGAGTTGAGGGCCTTGGAATGAATAGGAAGTCCGTAAGAAGACCGCCAGTGTCAACTAACCTGGAGACTAGGAGACTCTCTGGGACTGAATCACCAACTAAAGAGAATACACATGCTGGAATGAATCTTCTACCATGGATGTAGTAGAAAGGCTACTCAGTCTTCATGTGTTTCCTCCAACAAATGGAGCAGGAGATGTCCCGTAAGCTGCTGTCTGTCTGCCCAAATTGTTCCCCCAACTTGGCTGCCTTGTCTGGCCTCAGTAAGAGAGATATGCCTAATCATGCAGAGATTTGAAATGCCATCATTTTAATGATAGCATAAATATTGCATGGGCCATTTGTCTTCACCAAGGCCTTAGTAAATATAACCAATGGTACAAGACAAAGTTGTAATGTGATGGTCTCCATCATTATTCTTGGTGGTCTCACAGAGTCAATAGGATCCCTATTACATAAAATATCAGACCTATAAGTTATTCATTTTATATCTTAATGTTTTGTTTTATTCTTATTCTGATAGCTTCTACCTTATTCATTCAATGGTTTCTGTAAAGAACCCAAAATTTTATCCTTAGCACTTCCAAACTAGCATACTAACAAAGGAAGAGATTACTTTGATATTCACAAAATCAAACAGATAATCAAGGGACAAGTTGCCAAGGGCAGGACAGACTGCTGCCAGCAAAGAATAATTGTGCTACCCTATGCTGGGTCTCACTGTCAGTTATTTATTCAGCTAATTTTCCTCTGAGATAAAATGGCCTTCAGTACTCTTCTGCTCTAGATATGTATGGTTTACTTTCTGTACAAACTAAAAGTATGCTTACTAAAGATTTTGATGTGAAGTTTTCACAAGATAATCAATCAAAATTATGGAAAAAAGTATTTTGGACAAGCAATAAATATAAATTCATGGCTTAATGAAATTGGAATTTTATTACTTATATATAGAATATTCACATGGAATCATGATTAATTCTTCACATATTTTTCTTAACACGAAATAGATTACAAGTAAAGTAAACTGGTTAACTTTGACTAAGTTAATTCTATTCATAAAGTATTTGTATAATTTGTGGGGGAAATAACTAGTTAGGTAATGTGAATTTGACTAAAGACATCCTGAGTAAATTGTTTTTGATGTATAGAATGTACTTTAGGACTAGAGAGAAGGCTCAGAAGTTAAGAGCACTAGCTGCTCTTCCAGAGGTTCTAAGTTCAATTCCCAGCAACCATGAGGTGAATCACTACAATCTGTCATGGGATCCTATGCCCTCTTCTTCTGTGTATGAAGGCAGGGATATTATGCTCATATACATTAAATAAGTAAATGAATCTTTTTTTTAAAAGAAATGCTTTGCCAATTTTCTTTAGGGAAAAACAATAATTTTACCGTTATCCTTTGATAAACTATGATACTTTTAAAGTGTCGTGTCATTGAAACCTAGAAAGAAGCATTAAAAGTTGTTTATTCCCCACTCCTGAATTAATGTTCTGACAATATATTGTGGATTTATTTGTTAAACATATTGTATCATTTGGTGGTAATATTTAAGTCTTAATAAAGAAGTATATATATATATACTATGTGTTCTACTCTGATAGTATATAGTTCCAGTTC
Organism: Apodemus sylvaticus; assembly: GCF_947179515.1. Classification (NCBI taxonomy): domain Eukaryota; kingdom Metazoa; phylum Chordata; class Mammalia; order Rodentia; family Muridae; genus Apodemus; species Apodemus sylvaticus. The sequence goes on along the minus strand of NC_067493.1, from coordinate 4,938,400 downwards.
AAGGTCACCAGTTTATCTACTTAAAAAGCTGTCTGAAAGCACATTTTCTAGAAAGAACAAGAGAAGAGCCAGGACTACTGAGTATCATCTGCCATCTTATTTTTCATTCCATTTCAATCGCTGAACAGAAAATAATAATTAAAGCAACCAAGTTGTGGTAAATATTTTTCTATTTATTTTTTTCCACACTTTAATCATAAAGGTACCAAATAAAAGGCACAAAGGAATTGGTATTTATAGTAAAATTTAAAGCACTAGAGTTGGACAGACTTTTTTTTTTTTTTTTTTTTTTTTTTTTTTTTTTTTAGATTTTTCGAGACAGGGTATCTCAGTGTAGTCCTGTCTGTCCAGGAAATCACTCTGTAGAACAGGCTGGACTCAAACTGAGAAATGTGTCTGCCTCTGCCTCCCAAGTGCTGGGATTAAAGACTTGTGCCACCACCGCCCAGCAGGCAGACTATTTTGCATAGTTCCTATTAATAACTGAGAGATATCACTTGTCCCCAATGGGGAACTAGAGAACGAACCCAAGGAGCTGAAGGAGTTTGCAGCACCACAGAAGGAACAATGAGTGACCCAGTACTCTCAGAGCTCTCGGGGACAAAATCATCAACCAAAGAGTATACATGAAATTGTTCATGGCTCCAGATGCACAGGCAGCAGAGGACAGCCTTGTTAGACACCAAGGAGAGGAGAGGCCCTTGCCCCTGGAAAGGCTTGATGCCATAGAGTAGAGGAATATCAGGACAGGGGAACGGGGGAGGGTTGATTGAAGAAGGGGAGATGGCTTAATGCATTTTCCGAGGGAGGGGAGAACCAGGACAGTTACAAAATGTGAAATGTAAATAAAGAATAGAACTAATAAAAAAAATAATTAATACAAAAAAATGGTCACATTAGTCAAAAAAATATCTGGATTATAAAACTTTCCTGGCATTAAACAACAAAGATTTCTGCAACATATAAGAAGGCAAAAATACAAATGAGGATGAGGTGAGGAGGAGGAGGAGGAGGAGGAATCGGAACAGGAAGAGGAACAGGAAGAGGAACAGGAAGAGGAAGAAGAGGAGGAGGAGGAAGAAGAGGAGGAAGAGGAGGAAGAGGAAGAAGAGGAAGAAGGAGGAAAAGGAGGAGAAGTAGATGGAGGAGGAGGAGGAGGAGGAGGAGGAGGAGGAAGAAGAAGAAGAAGAAGAAGAAGAAGAAGAAGAAGAAGAAGAAGAAGAAGAAGAAGAAGAAGATGATGATGATAAAGGTCTATCATATATTTCCAATAAAATCATAAATGAAAACTTCCCTAAACTAAAGAAGGTGTCTGGTAATGTACGAGAACCATCAAAAATACTAAACAGAGTGTGACAAGTGCCTTTGCCACATAATATAACACTAAACATATAAGATAAAGAAATATTTAAAAAACTGCTGCAAAAAATTTAACAAACTAAAGGAAAAGAAAACTAGAAATGTATGAAATTACAACTATTATTTTCATACCCATATTATTATTTTTAAGGAATTAATTCAATACACACACAATGTTCTCCCTGCATGTATTCTTGCAGGCCAGAAGAGGGCACCAGACCCCATTCCATATAGTTATGAGCCACCATGTGGTTACTAAGATTTAAACTAATGGCCTGTGTAAGAACAACCAGAGCTATTAACCTTTGTGCCATCTCTCCAGCCCTAACCCTGCCTTCTTAATGTATATTATAAAAGACAAAAAGGTCTGGAAACAGGTGTTGCATAGTCACAGAAACCACCCATGCTTCTACAAAAAAGCAACTGGTCCAGATGTTTTGGACAGAATTACAATCAGCCATAATACTGAAATTATTCAGCGATCATGGCCTGAACTATGAAGTAAGTAGCACCACTAGAAACCTCACAGGAAGTCACATCTGGCTGATGCTTCTGATCCAACCCCATAGAGGACCCACAACCCCAGTGCGTACAGCTCAGCTGCATGCTCTTCCCCATCATGGGCAGTGATCCTGTACTCACCATGTCTTAATTTCAGCGTTTCCCTGAGGTCCCCTCACAGGACACAACAGTAGAGCTCAGAGCAGGACACAGAGAAGCATTCAAGCTGCATACCCACAGGGAACACCTTAGAAGGAGAAGGTGAGGGCAAGAGTGAAGATCAATCAGCATAAATGTCTAGAAAACATTTCCAATAAAATCCTAAATGAAAACTTTTTTAAACTAATGGAGGTGCCTGTTAATGTAAAAGAAGCATCCAAAATATCAAACAGATTGTAGAAAATTGTCTTTGCTGCACAATAATCAAAACAGCAAACATCAAAGGAAAACAATATAAATAACTACTACATAAATAATTAACAAAACTAAAGAAAAAAAATAGCCTGGGACCTAGCCCCGTCCATCCCACAGCCTTTGACCCCAGCCGGCTCCAACCTGATTATTTAAGTTCCTTGGGAAAGCGCCAGCCCAGACCTCTGTAAACTCTACCAGGTCTTTGTCATGTCACAGCCCAGCCTGTGTCATTAAGGATCAGGATGCAGTTTATTGGCCTGTAAATTCCCTACCTGTCTCACCAGCTCACAGCCAGAAGCCAGGGCCGGGCACACAGCCCAGAGATCCAGGGCGGCCAGACTCGGCTTCCTTCCCCACAGGCGGGTCACGCCAGGAGGCCACTGTCCCCACCTGGAGGATCACAGAGAGGGTTTGCACTCTGCCCCGCTGCAAACTTTCCAGAGCAGAGCGGGAAGCTTGTGCCTTGCCCAGCCACTGTCCTCGCCTGGAGGAGCACAGAGAAGGTGTGCACTCTGCCCTGCTGCAAACTTTCCAGAGCGGGAAGCCAGCGCCTTGCCTGGCCACTGTCCCCTCCTGGAGGAGCACAGAGAGGGTTTGCACTCCGCCCTGCTGCAAACTTTCCAGAGCGGGAAGCCCGCTCCTTGCCCGTCCACTGTCCCTTCCTAGAGCACAGAGACAGTTTGCACTCCGCCCCACGGTAAACTTTACAGAGCAGGAAGCCCGCATCATGCCAGGCCTCCCCAAACTCACAGACCGCGTCTGCGGAGATGACAGGAGGATAGCCCAGAGTTACTCCAGAGCTCACACACACCCGCAGCATGGAGCACTATCTTCATCTGGATGCACATGTGAATGAGGTCCCGTTCCACAATTCCAGGCCAGGCTGCTCAGAGCCCGGGAAGCTCAGCAATCGCAGCAGTCGCTAAATGCGCGAGCTCACCTCCTTCCCGCCTCTGCCAGACCTCCTACAAAAGCACACATTCAAACTCCCAGCCCACTTTCATTCATGAAAATTAGACAAGAAATGACAACACTCCAGGAGGCTGGATGCAGGGCGGGCGCTGTGGTGACGTCAGGGGTGGTGCCAGCGGTTGCTGGGTGATGGACAGGGAGGCCAACATGGCGCCCGCCAGGGGCTGAGGTGCATGGTCATGGGCCAGGGGCGAGGCTCGGGGGACGTCAGGGGGCACGACCAGGCTTTGCTGGGTGACAGTCAGGGAATCCAACATGGCTCCCGCCCGGAGCTGAGATAGATGGGCGAGGGGCGGGATTGGCGTGATGTCAGGGGCAGGACCAGCAGTATCTGAGTGACTGACAGTGATGCCAATGTGACATTTTCACTGAATTTAAAGAAATATATAAATATGTGTGTTAAAATTGAAGAATTTGATGTAAAATAATACACATGAAAGTGTAAACATAGAAAATACATCAAAACTAACTGACAAACCATGTAAAAAAATTCTAATCAAATTGATGGCTTTCAGGGAAAATACTTCTTATAAAATTGAAGAAATATACAGAAAATTTATTTAAAATTAAGATTTGGCATTGAAAATAAATACACATAAAAAGTTGACAAAGAAAACTAAATGTGTAGGCAAACTCACTTTTAGGAAGAAATTGAAAAATAAAGTGTTAAAATTGAAGAATCTGTTGGAAAATAAAAATGGTAAAAGATAAATCATCTTTACTAAATCAAGCACCTAAAAACATTTTCTTATTAAATTGATGATTTTCATGGAAAATATTTCTGATAAAATTGAAGCAGTGCATAGAAAAGTAGTGTTAAATTGAAGATTTTCACTGGAAATTATTCAGATAATTTTGTGTACATAAAAATATCTCTAAATAATTGAAAAATTATATAGAAATATTTTCTGATAAAATTAAAGTTTATCTTAACTAATATCTGTAGTGATATTGAAGATATATGTTTGCATTCAAATTGAATAATATTTTGGAAAATAATAATAGTAAAATATTAAACATAGAAAATATACCTAGAACATTGTCCAATAACCTAGAAAAAAATTTTGATAAAATTGAAGATTTTGATGGAAAATATTTCTAATACAATTGAAGTAATATACAGGAAATGCATTATAATTGAAGATATCAGAAAAGATAATACAGATAAAATATTAGACATATAAACATTTTCTGAACTAATTGAAAAAGGTAGTACAAACATTCACTGAAAATATTTGTGAAAAAATGAAGTAGAACTTGAAATAGTGAAGGTTTATTTGAAAAATAATACAGACAAACAGTAGACTTAAAAAATTCCTACAATGATTGAAAAATAAACTAGAAACATTTTCTGATAAAATTGAAGGTTTACATGTAAAACATTTCTGAGAAAATTAAAGTAATAAATTGAAAAATGTGTTAAAATTGAAGAATTTGTTAGAAAATAATGTTAAAAAATGTAGATAATTTTATTTTTACTGAATGACCAAGGGCATAGAAAAATTTGGGATGAAAGGGAAGATTTTCATGGAATATATTCCTGATTAAATTGAAGAAATACATAGAAAGAAGTGTGAAAGTTGAAGATTTAGAATGTAAGGGATGCTTCTAAAATGATAGAAATAAAAATATTTCTAAATTAAATAATGAGAGAATTAGAAAATCTTGATAAAATTGGAGATTTACATGGAAAACAATCCTAGCACTGGGCCTTTTTCTAGTTCCATTTAGCTTTGAATTCCATAATTTTTTCATGTAAATGTCTATAGTAAGCTCCGTTTTTGAGACATGTTGACCACAGTGTCACGGCCCATAGTAAGGAGAAGCAGACATATGAGCAGTGGGAGCAGTGGTGGTTGGTCCTCCCTAGAGCTGCATGGGAAGCGTCGGCCAGGTGTAGCCAGATGTTTGCACCTGTGAGGTCCCTTGTGGTGCTCCTCCCTTGCTAGATCAGGCCGTGACCTCTGAATAACTTCACTATCAGGGCAGAATCTGCTCAAAATACTTGGACCAGGGGCTTGCTTGAAGAAATGTCATGGGCAGGATCCAAACTTTGACAGCGCTGGTTTCTCTGGAATCTTCTACAAGTTCTGCCCTTAGCAGTTAACACCAAGATATAAGATCCACCTGCAGTTAATTTTGTGGAATATTTAAAAGTCCTCTCATGTGTTGGGGAGCACTGCAATATTAAACTGAGGTGTAGAAGGTTGGATTTGGTGAAGGAAAGGTCTTACCGAGCTTAGGAAATAGTGACAGTAAGTAGCTTTTAGCTGAAGGAGGACGGCCTTAAACACACCCCACAGATAGGATGCTAAGCAGGGTGGTTAGAGACTAGGATGTTAGGATTCCCATGTTCCTTCATCAGGTTTGTTTAGAATCCTGTCTCCAAACAATAACAAAGGAGACAAATGTGATGTACAACCAGATACTTGGTGCATGGTCATAACAAAAAACAGGTTTTTACAAGCTGCTCAAAGTGTCTGTATTGAGTCACCACCAACATCAAGGTCTGGTGGGCCTGAAGCCCCCTTTTTCTGATTGTGAAAAGTATAGCTCTGTCTCATTGTGAATACTACATTGGAATTGTAAACATTTTCTGATAAACTCGATGAGTCACATGGAAAATATTTCTGATACATTTGAAAAAATACATAGAAAAACATGTTAAAATTGAACACTATAATGGAGATTATACATATAAAATGAGAGGTATAAAATAATTCTAAGTTGACTGAAAGTGGAATTACAAACATTTTCAGATAAAATTGAAGATTTACGTAAAAATATTACTAATAAAATTCAAGAATATGTTGAGAAACACGTTAAAATTTAATATTCCCATAGCAATTTTATAGATAAAGTGGTAGATATAAAAAACCTTTCTAAGTTAATTGAAGGTGTATGCCTAACATTATTTTATCTATATAATATTTTCCATGATAATCTTCAATTTTAACATATTTTTTCTAAAATTTTCTATAATTTTATCAGAAATATTTTCAATGTAAAACTTTAATTCAACCATAAAAGCTTCTATTTTATTTTTGAATTAATATAGCAATGTTTTATGTATATCAATTTACTCTTTAACTTTCCATGAAAATTTTAAATTTTAAACTTTTTTCTATATATCTCTTCTATATTATCAGAAATATTTTCCATGAAAATCTTCAATTTTATCATAAACTGTTTTTAATTCTTTTTTTTTTTCAATACAAAAATCTATATTGGGAGACAGCCATTTGAGAAGGGAAGAAACCCTATGTTCTTGCAGACAGGAGCCTAGCATGGCTGTCCTCTGAGAGGCTCTGACAGCAACTGAGACAGATGCAGATACTCACAGCCAATCATTGCACTCAGGTCAAGGATCCCTATGGAAGAGTTAGAAGAAGAATGGAAGGAGCTGTAGGGAATTCCAATAACTTAAGAAGACCAACAGTATCAGTAACCCAGACCCCTGGGAGCTCACAGCGTCTAAGCCATCCAGCAAAGAGCACACTTGGGCTTGGGCGGGACCCCAGTCACATATGCATCAGAGGACGGCATTGTCTGTAGTCAGCGGGAAACTATTCACCTGATCCTTGTTTTTTTGTGGGAATTACAAATAACCAGAGCTACGAGTTTTCTTATTAGCGCTGCATCCGTTGTGTGTCCAAGGTTAGGATTTGTTTTGCCTTCATTTTCACTAAACTCTAATCGTTTTTTCTTTAATTCTTCCTTGTCCGAGTTATCATGAATTAGGGTGTAGTTCGGTATCCATGTTGATGTGGGATTTCTCTTATTATTTCAAACCCAGCCTAAGTCTTTGGTGATGTGATAGGATGCATGGTATTATCGTCAAACTTTTTGTGTCTGTTTAGGCCTGTTTTATGAAACTGCAGCTACAAACTGAAGGTAAAAACATGGACAAGCTTGGTGTCCTGGCTTGCTCTCCTGCTTGGGCGTTGTCCCATGCTCAGGTAGCTCTCTTATCCAGCTCAGGCCCACTTGATTATGAATATCGTCACATTCAGAATCACGAACACTACCTCACACGGACACAACAACTGCCATTCTGATGAGGGCACACCCTCAACTGAGGCTCCTTCAGATGAACGTTGCTCTGACATGGAGAAATGCTGGCAGATTCACCTCTCTCCTGACTCTGTCCCCTTGTCGATTGAAAACATGATCTCTCGCTGCCCACCTGCTCTCCTAGCAGTCAACATTAACCAGCAATCTCTCCTGAACATATCAAAGAGGTCAGTGAAAGAGGCCACACTCAGCCAACACTCTATACATCTAGACAGAAAACTGTAACACAGGAATAACAGCCTGGCCTACAAAGTGAGTTCAAGGACAGCCAGGGCTATAGAGAAAATATGTCGCAAAACAAACAAACAAACAAACAAACAAACCAGGAGGTTTGTTTATGGCTAAATGCTTGGATCAGGGAAACTGAAGCTCCCTTAAACAGATGATAGGTAATGGACAACCTCAGAGGAAAAGCCAGATATGTAAGGCAATTGTTGTTGAACACTATTATTATCCAGATAATTTTCATCAGTGGCAAATTGGAGAAAAAGCACACAGTTAGATTAGTATAGAATTTCTAGATAAGCCTATCTCAAATCATAGTGAAAATGAATCTTTCTCTGTATATAGAAAGGGTAATTAATAGAATGTCCTGATGAAGGCTGTCAGCCAAGGGAAGTTAAATATATCAAGAACTGGTTAATTTCACGTTGCAGGATCTTACAGGGAATACTTAGGAAATAATTACTTCTGATGCGAGTTTTAAAAAAGCAAAGTTAAACAAATCTCTTTTGTTTAGTAAAATAAAGTAGTACAAATACAAAAAGCAAAAAATGACCTTTCCATATATAGGTTGAAAAGGCATCTCTAGTCTAGATCAAAGGAGGGTCAGAACATCTCTAAAGATCAAGAGTAAGAAACGGTTTCTCAATTTAAAATGTATAATTTAGAAACACCCCTAGGGGATTAGAGGGTTATGGTTATGATCAGAACAAGGGCTGTTATAGTAAAGATGATTAGGAAATTAAGGAGATAAGATAAGATTAGAGATTTAGAATAAGTCACAGGGATAGGCTCAGGGTTAGGTTCAAGATGGCCACCATTATTCTTCATGGTTTCACTGAATCAATAGTTTCCCTATTTTACAAAGAAGAAATGTCAGAGTTAGGGTCAGTCTCAGGATCGTGTCAGAGGAATTGTTTGTTGTGCTGTGCGAAACCAGGTTCTATCTTTTCACTCCTCTGCCTTCCTAGTCCTATTTTTCATAATATCAAAATCTTCTTTCCAGCCGCCAATGAAAGTAGAAAGTGAGTTATCCACATAGGCAGAATTCCCAGATGGGAAATATCATTACGTCATCATGGGGCCCAGTTCACATACAACAGAAGAGTACATATGACTCCCAACATCAGCTTTCCCAGGCTCACAGACACACTGCTACTAAAAACATTATTATGTTTTTTTTTGTTTGTTTGTTTTTTTTTGTTTTTGTTTTTTTGTTTTTTTTGTTTTTGTTTTTGTTTTTTGAGACAGGGTTTCTCTGTGTAGCCCTGGCTGTAAAGGAATTCACTCTGTAGACAAGACTGGCCTCAAACTCAGAAATCCGCCTGCCTCTGCCTCCCAAGTGCTGGGATTACAGGCGTGCGCCACCACGCCCGGCTAATTATTATGTTTTTTAAAGAATGGCAGTAAATGTCCTTGATATTAATTAGTGGTTGCTGATCAATTTATTACCTACTCTGAGGTCAGGACACAGCTCATCCCTCCCCAGGCTCTGAAGAGCGTCTTTAAAAGCATCAGCCTAGGCAGGTGAGGCACACGTACACTGCCACCACCACACACACATCACTGGGCACTTGTAAACCAGGAGACTGCAGTGAACTCCACCCAACATAGAAGACGTAGTGGGTTCTAGGGCAGCCCTAGACTACACAGCAGGATCCTGTCCCAAAACGTGCAAGTTAATAAACATCACACACTACATGTATGCTACTCAAACGACTCCAGTTTGAGAACAAAGATTGCAGGCAACATTTAGAAATTACAGCAAGTTACTTCAACACAGCAACCTCTGGATCCGCGGCTTGGACCCCTTTATCAGAGGGAATATTAAATATCACTGGGTGACATTACTGCTTTACAGTGATAACTGCAAACACAGTCAATAAAAAACATGGGCAAAATGTTTAGCCCCTGAGCTAATGGCTTGGCTGCTGAAGTTACCACCCTTCTAAACCCCTCTTGAATCCCTTTCTTTTCAACAAAACAGTAGGACAGCAATAACAGGTTTTGCACTTAGCAGTTGCCATGCGTTCTCAGGTATCAGGTGGCTCTCACTGTCGGTCTACATCCTACCATATTTAAAAAGAACATGGACAACCAAGCAGTGGTGGAATACACCTTTAATCCGAGCACTGGGGGCGGGGGCAGAAACAGGCAGATATCTTGTGAGTTCGAGGCCAGACTGGCTTACAAAACTATATCTAGGGACATCTCGGGCTAATGATGAAACCCTGTCTCAAAAAAAAAAAAAAAAAAAAAAAAAAAAAAAAAAAAAAAAAACCAAAAACAAAAACAAAAACAAAAACAAAAAAACCAAAACCAAAAAACAAACAAACATACAAAAAAAAAAAAACAAGCAAACAATCTAAAACCCTTGACAAGCATGCAAAATATCCCACCTGTCTCAAACATGCTCCAAGTTCATCCCCTTACCCATCCATGGAATTGATAAAATAGAAAGAGAACTATTCAAATAATTAATGAGACATGAAGTTGGTCTTTTGATCCTTTTATTAGACAAGAAAAACAAACCCCATTAAAAGATAAAGAATATACAAATTAATGAAATCTAAAATGAAATGGGGGATTAATTAACAGGTAATGAAGAAATCCAGAGAGATGTAAAGACATAGTTTAAAAAGGGTGCATTCCACCAACTTGGAAATTCTAAAAGAAATAGCTAACTTCCTCAATAGATTCCACATCCCAAAATTAAACTAGAGAAAAACAAATTAAACTGACATAAACATTAAGGAAAACAGAATTCATTAAAAATATGTCCCCAGTATGAGCCCACGTCTATGAGTTTTAGGGTAGAGTCCTACCAGACTTTCAAAGAGGATTTAAGAAGAATTCAGTGTATTCGACAATATAGAAACAAAATAAATATTAGTCAATTTATTTTCTGAACCCCTGATTACTCATATATCCAGTCAGGAAAGACTGAGTAATTAAAGAGAATTACAGACCAATTATCCCTAAAACCACAGGTTCAAAAATACTTAAAAGATAAAACAAATAAAATAAAATATGAAACACATCAAAAGATCGTCCACCATTAACAATGAGGAAGGCTTCATTCTAGAAACGGTGATGGTTCAACAAAATGGGATTAAAGTGTAAGAAAAACCAAGAACTGATCATCTCATGAGGTAATGCAAAATTCTCTGACAATATTCAACACCACTTCATGATAAAATTCTCGGAGTTCTGCTGCTTCCTGGGACTGGAACATGGCTCCTTCTATTCCATTATCAGCAGCTTTCAATATTTCAAATATATCATTGCCTAATCTTGGCTTTCCTGGATCTTGCTTAGAGATCTACCTTGATCTCAAAGATCTGCATGACTCTGTCCCGTGAATGGTGGGTTAAAAAGCATGTAACACCATGCCTGGAACTAAGCCTTTCTGCTTATATTTTAAATTCAGAACCCAGAATCCAAATCTATCTCTTGGCAATTTGACACATAATTGTATCTTCATGTGTCTACATCAAAACAGTATCCAGGTAATAATAATTCCTAACATGATACAGTTCTCTTTTATACAACTGCAAATCCATATGTTTAGCTGAATGTAATCTTGTCCTAATGTAACCATTCCTTTAATGCTATTGAATATCCTTGATCACAAGATTAAATTTCATTCAACTTCCTGATGATGCCTTGTATTTTAAACCTTTCTTTTTTTAATTTTCCTTTCTTAGTTTCTATGCTTGTTAAAAACTTTCAGGCCAAATTCTATGCGGGGATTTTCATGACTTACTTTGTCAATACAATTAATGTAAACATCTTTACCTTAACCTTAAAGAAACTCTTTAGACGAGGGCAGCAAACTTCTTTGCAAAAACATAAAAAAAAAAAAAAATCTCCAGAGTGGAAATAATCCCAAGCACCCATGTCTATCATATCCTACTATGATACCCTCCTAACTCCCACTTAATTCATGATCATATTCATTATGTTTCTCTCCAGCACACAGAATTTGGAGACTTATCCCTGGTGAAAACACTTTACCACATTGATTACATTAACAAATTTTCTGTCTGGTGTGTGTTCTTTTATGATACTGGAGATGACTGGGTCTTGTAAAGGCTTTACCACATTGATTACATTCATAAGGTTTCTCTCCAGTATGTGTCATTTTATGTCTTTGGAGACCACTGTGATGTACAAAGGCTTTACCACATTGATTACACTCATAAGGTTTCTCTCCAGTATGTGTTCTTTTATGAGATCGGAGATGACTGTGCTGTCCAAAGGCTTTACCACATTGATTACATTCATAAGGTTTCTCTCCAGTATGTGTTCTTTTATGTCTTTGGAGAAGACTGGGTCCTGCAAAGGCTTTACCACATTGATTACATTCATATGGTTTCTCTCTAGTATGTGTTTTTTTATGATATTGGAGAGTACTGCACTGTGCAAAGGCTTTACCACATTGATTACATTCATAAGGTTTCTCTCCAGTATGTGTTCTTTTATGATATTGGAGATTACTGCGCCGTGCAAAGGCTTTACCACATTGATCACATTCATAAGGTTTCTCTCCAGTATGTGTTCTTTTATGATATTGCAAAGTACTGTGATGTGTAAAAGTTTTACCGCATTGATTACATTTATAAGGTTTCTCTCCTGTATGTGATCTTTTATGATTTTGTAGATTACTGTGAGCTGCAAAGACTTTACCACATTGATTACATCCATAAGGTTTCTCTCCAGTATGTCTTCTTTTATGTCTTTGGATATGACTGGGTCCTGTAAAGGCTTTACCACATTGATTACATTCATAAGGTTTCTCTCCAGTATGTGTTGTTTTATGATATTGGAGATGACTTGATCTTGTAAAGGCTTTACCACATATATTACACTCATAGAGTTTCACTCCAGTATATCTTCTTACATGCCTGCAACGATAATTAGCACATGTGAAATCTTTACCAAATTCTTAACTCTGATCAATCATGTAATCAATATGACTTATGTTTGCAATTTGTCTAATGGTAAAGAAGCAGCAGATCTTAAGGTTTTAGTAATTTATATGTTCATGGTGTTCTCCCTCATCATGAGTAGTTCAAGACCTCTGTGATAGTTATTACATGGCTCATATTTATAACACCCTCTTTTAATATGATGCATTTTAGCTATCTGAAGAAAGAACAACTCTGATGTGTATAACACTGATTGTATTCATATTTTTTCCTCCCTTGTGAATTACAACACTTTTGACTATTAACAAGGACACACAGAAGAATTTGCCAATTCTTAATACCCATAAAGATTTTCTATACTATGAGTTTTGGGATGTTCCCTGTAAAACTAGAAAACCAACTAATTGCAAACATCTTTCACATTCCTAATTTCTATCAAAGTCAGAATACTATGTATCTTCATGTTTTAGAACAAAAAAATTATGTTTCCTCTTTCAATATTCCTATGCTCACATCATTTTTATCCATTGTGACACAAGATATACCTAATTAAAGAAATGATAAATGAAAGTTTTACACATTGCATTCACACTGTTTGAATTTTTGTGTCTCATATCATGTGCAATATAGTCTAATGTTTCTCCACAACAACATTCTTGATACTCATAAAATGTTCTCCAACCAAACTTAACCATATAACTACAAGAGTATGAGTATCACCAAACTTTCTATAGAGTAACTGCTTATTAGAATGTTTTGGATATAGATTTATCATTACTCTTCATGCAATTTCTAAAAACTCTGAGGCTATACAGAATGTCAGGTCCACAGCATAGCTCTAATGGAGCTATTTATCAAATGGATACACAAACCAGATATTGGATCTTGAGGTACATGGTTTTGTAAGAATATTATAATCATAGCTACACTTAAGGTACTGTTATTTTGCTTTTAACTGGAGATTCCATAAGATATTAAAATTTCCTCAGAGACAATTTTGTTTAAGCCTGCACATGAAAATTACCTTTCATGTTTTCTACTACTTTGACAATGTTCTTCAAGATGATGGTCTTCCCAATTATAGCCTAAAACACAGTACAAGAAAATGAATGATATACTATTGGAAAATAGGCAAAATTAAAGATACTGTGAATTTTAACTGTACTGTGAAAGTTACAGTGAAAATTCAGTGAAACTGAATTATTTAGCTCAATTTTCATACAGTTAAAATAATAGAAGATCATCAATAACCAAAAAACATTTTCCTTCTGAAAAAAAATAACAATCTTACCTACAGCTTTGAGGTTCAGGTAGGTTTCAAACATCACATTTTTGTAGAGACTCTTCTGGGAAGGATCCAGCAAATTCCACTCTTCTTCAGTGAATTTCACATGCACATCATGAAAAGTCACTGCATCCTAAATATCCCATACATGTACAACACAAAGCATGATACTAACATCACTGGAAAATAAATATATGCTTTCTCAAATATATATTCACATAATTCTCGTGCTTGCTCTGCCTATTTTCTGACTCAGAATTTATAATTACTGTGTCATTTTAGAAGGAGCTTTAATTATAAGATATACCTCTGTCACTTTTGAACACTTCGAATAGGATACAGCCTTGCCAAAGAAATGCGAATTAAGAGGGAGATGCAGAGGAAACAGATCCACAATACCGAGCACACATCTGAAAAATTGTATGAACAATTACTAACTACAAACATGATAGGCAATCTGTGTGTATTTTCTCATGTCTTTAATCACAGAGGCACAGGCAGGTGTATGCCATTTACCTAGATACTGGCATGGCCTTTGTAATGTGTTCTAGGAGACTAAAATGTTTATTTTAAGACCCTCAATCCCTACAAAAAACAACCATGGGGAAAAATGATACTGAACTCAAAGTTCTATTTGAAAGTTCTTACAAAGAATTATAAATTCACAGCACATCTGTATTCATCTGGCAGAAATATGAAGTTTAGTCTATAACATTTAGTCAACTTTCAATACTAATGATATGGATGAAAAACCACGGAGTCGGGCGGTGGTGGCGCACACCTGTAATCCCAGCACTCTGGGAGGCAGAGGCAGGCAGATTTCTGAGTTCGAGGCCAGTCTGGTCTACAAAGAGTTCCAGGACAGCCAGGGCTACACAGAGAAACCCTGTCTCAAAAAAAAATCCAAAAACAAAACAAAACAAAACAACAACAAAAAAGAAAAACCACACAAAAATATGCTTATATTACAAATATAAGACATGTGTTTTTTGTGGTTTCTCTACTACTTTCAGGACAGACAAAGCTACACAGCGAAATTTCTTTTGGAAAAGAAAAGCAAAAACTAAAATAAATATAAAAATATAAAACAACTAGACTTGTAAAATAGATTATCACTGATTAGCAAATGTATCCATTGTATTTTCTATGATTTAAGGAAAGAGATTATAGTGCATATATGGGAGTATGAAAAGAATGTTGAAGGGTCAGTTTCAACCACAACACAGAACACACCAAGGACACAATGTTTCCGCTCTAAACGAAATGCTGGGTAAAATCTGGAGCAGAGACTGAGTGCATGGCCAATGAAAATTTGCCCCACTCGAGAGTGCCATTCTATAGACAAGCACCAATCCATGACATTATTAATGACACTCTGTTTTGCTCCCACACCGAAGCCTTGATTAATTGTCTATTGAGAGGATCCACCCACCAGCTGACTGAAAAAGCTGCACAGATCCAGAGTCAAACCTTGCATGGACCTTGGGGACTATTATGGAAGAGTTGGCAGGAAGATTGAAACCCCTGACGAGGATAGGAACTCCACAGGAAGACCAAGAGACTCAAGTAACAAGCACCCTTGGGGACACTCAGAGACTAAGCCACAAACCAAATAGCATACACAAGACGGAATAAGGCCCCTGGCACATATATAGGAGATGTGCAGCTAACAGGCTCAGAAGGTCGTCTAATAACAACAGTAGCAAGGGCTTTCCCTATAGCTGTGGGGGGGCAATATCTTTTGACTCTGTTTCCTGAACTGGGCTGCCATGTCTGGCCTCAGTGAGAGAGGATGTACTCAACTCACAATAGAATTAATGCATCAATTTTCGGGATACCTGGGGCCCCCACAACCTCTAAAAGAAAAACAGAGGGGACTGGAGGAGGGACTCTGCCATGGCAATGGACATATAATGGGGACAGTGATAAGGTTGACAATGAATTTATAAATTATTGGAAAAGCAAAAAAAGAGAGAAAAAAAATAAAGATTTCATTCTATAAACAATATCCTGGAAGGTATCTGGAATGGCTCCTACCACAAGATCTTCCACAAGCTTCACAAAGAAAGACAGACAGTACAGACAAGCAGCCAATGACATCATCCTCTCTGGCAGCTTTTTGTTTCAATCAACTACATACCCTGATCACTATAGGCAAATGTTCATGATGTGATGTAAATTCTTTCAGTCTTTTTTCAGTGATCCTAGCAGTCTGCAGGAGCTCCTACACTGTTCAAATGTCTAAAGTCTCCTTGGACACTCAAGGCAAAATCTTGAAAGTCACATCTTTTAAAATTTTGGCTACTTCCTTTCCCTGTATACATCTTTCTATGGTAGATTTACCAATACCTTAGTTATCTCAACAAGTTGTGGTCGCAAAATGCAACTCAAGCATCATCCTCAAAATTTCACTGCAATGAACTTCCCTGGGGTGCTGACTGTACAAAAGAATGGTGTAATAGTGCCAAACTGAAACCATACAGGAATAATCCATAATCTTGAAATTTATCATCTATCAGTTTTCAGAAGACATACCATATGAATGATCCTCTCAAATTTGACTTCTAAGTTGATGGGCATTGCGTCACTTAAACCACATTTGCAGCAGGTTTTATTAAAAGTTCCTTCTTGCAACTAGGAAACACATTGCCTACTCCTTTTATGAATTTAAGACTTAGCTGAAGGAAGTGATATACTTAGGATATGTTCTTAGCCATCTACCCACAAGGGTATGTGCTCCACTAAGTTCATATCTGTTTCATTTATAACAGCTTGAAACTAAAAAAAAAAATTAAGATGTACCTCAACCAAAATATGGATACAGAATATATAGATCATTTACAAAATGGAATTATGTTTAGCCTGTAAAAACCATGACAACATGAATTTTGCAGGCACATCGATACGTCTAGATACCATCATTCTAAGTGAGGTATCCCAGACCCCAAAGGACATGCATATATGTAGTCACATACAAATGAATAATAGCCATAATGTACTGGATATCCCTGCTGCATTTCTTGGCCCTGAAGAAACAAAACAAGAAGGAAGGCTAAGGGGCTGGATAGATGACTCAGCAGCTAAGAGCACTGACTGCTCTTTGGAAAGACTTTAGGTCAAATACCAGCAAGCACATGATGGCTAACAACCACAAGTGATGAGATCTGACAACCTCTTCTGGTGTGTCTGAAGACAGCTAAGAGTGTTCATTTATATATAATAAATAAATATTTAAAAAGAAGGAAGTCTAAAATGAGCATGGTTGACTCTCACTCAGAAGTAGAAATAAAATAGTCATAGGAGACAGATGAAAGAGAAAGAACTGGAAAGGCATGTATTTAAGAAAGGGGAAGGGGAAGTAACAAAAAGTTGTGGTGAGGAGAAAAGAAGGGCCATAGGGTGAGGAAAATTAATTGAAGTCTGCAGCTGTTAGGGTTCTAAGAGTTTAGGCATCTTTAGAATGTGCCACAGACCACGAAAGGAAGGGCAACAGGGAGTCTATGGGGTTGATTGTAGCTGAGATGCATAGCAGTGTGTTATGGACACTGAAGAGGGCCAGATTCTGCAGTCAGGCTGTGCCCCAATGCAGTTAATTATACCAACCAAACCAAAACCTTTCCACCCAAAACTCATCTTGTCTACAAGAAATGCAGGCAAAAAGATGGAGCACAGAATGAAGGAATGTCCTAACAATAGCCTGCCCAAATTGAGACCTATCCCATGGTTAAGCAACAATCCCTGACATTACTGAAGAAATACTTTCTTATACTTAAAGAGAGTAGTTTAGCATACTTGTCCTCTGAGAGTGTCCATCCAGCACCTGACAGAATCAGATGTAGACACCCACAGCTTAACATTTGACAGAGTCCAGGGGGTCTTTGGGGGGAAAGGATTGAGGGTCTCCAAAGGAATAGGAAGTCCATAGGAAGAACCTCAATGTCAACTAACCCAGACTCTAGGAGGCACTCAGAGACTGAGCCACCAACCAAGAAACATACACAGAATGGACTAAGCTCCCCACAATATATGTAGTTCATGAGCTACTCAGTCTTCATGTGTTTCCACCAACAAATGGAGCAGGAGATATATCTAATGGCTTCTCAGCCTTTTGACTAAAATCAAGTATAGGGGATGTCCCTTATGCTCTTGAATATCTGTCCAAACTGTTCACCTAACTTGGTTGCCTTGTCTGACCTCAGTAAGAGAGATAATCCTAACCATCCAGAAATGTGAAATGCCAAGGTTGGTAGATGCTCCTGTGGTCCCCGAGCTCCTTAGAGAGATAAAAGGAGTTAGGAATGAAGAACTGTGTAAAGTGGAGTGAAGAGATGGTAGCAATTTAAATTTAAATAAAATAAATAAATAATAAATAAATAAGTGGGAAATTGAACAAACACACACATTGGAAGGAAAATAAAGAAACCAGCACATTCATTTCAAATTTTACCCCACTCAATATTTCAGGGTGTAAGCCAAGGAGAAAAGATTCTTGTCCAAAATATCACATGAATGACCTCTCTCTAAAAATTTCAGAGTATATTTTCCACTCAAATGCTATGATCTCGATTTCCTCTGGTTGCATATTGTCAACACTCCAAACTCACAATCCTATAAGAACAACTGATTTAACTCCAGGAACAGCTTTCTATGACTCTTGCCATCTCAATTTCTAATAATTTCCATATCCCTCAAAACAGAACCTAGACTCTGTCCAGCAGCAAAATCACCTATTGATACCATTTTTTGTTGTTGTTGTTGGTGGTGTTCTAACTTGCAACTATCTTGCTGTGGTAGAATCCTGAAGCAAAAAACATCTCATAAAAAAATTAATAAATCTCATAATAAATTGTTGCTGTTAATGGTTCTGGCAGATATCAGTTCACCACTTTGGGAGCTTAGAATAGAACTGAAGCTACAAACAGTAGGCAAAAGCACGGACAAACATCATCTCTTACCTTGTCCTTCAGATCGGTCCATGTGGCATGCTCAGGAAGTCATCTCATCCATCCTAGGCCCACTTGCTTATGAATATTGTCACACTCATAATCCTCAACACTATCACTCACAGACATAGCAACTGCCATTTTGATGAGGACACATCCACAACTGAGGCTCCTTCAGATCACTGTAGCTCTGAAATGTAGAAATTATGGCAGCTTCACCTCTCTCCTGACTATGGATCCTTGTGGATTGCTAAGAGTATCTCTTCCTGCCCACCTCCTCTCGAAGCTTTTAACATTAGTCAGCATTTCCTCTTCAACATACCAACCAAACAGGTCAGAAAAAGGGGCAACAGTCACCCAACATTTTCTAAAAATCTAGACAGCAAACCATAAGCCAGGAGTAAACTCCCACCCAAAAAAGACACCCTGGGAAACCAGTACCTAGAGCCATAATCACCACGAATGTAGCTGCCCTAACACCAGCATAGGATAATAATGAATACTGGCCAGGACAATAAATCACCAACCTCAGGTTCTCACTCTCTTCCCTTGCCCCATACATCCTCTTTTGCAGCAGATCTCTTCCATGTTTTATTTAGTTTATTTTCTCAGGACATGTCACAGAAGGAAAAGGAAAAGGAGGAGGAGCAGATGAAAAGAAGAAGAAGGTGAATAACAAGAAAGAAGGAGAAGGTGAATAACGAGGAAGAAGAAGAAGAAGAAGAAGAAGAAGAAGAAGAAGAAGAAGAAGAAGAAGAAGAAGAAGAAGAAGAAGAAGAAGAAGAAGAAGAAGAAGAAGAAGAAGAAGAAGAATGAGGAGGAGGAGGAGGAGGAGGAGAAGAATCAATCAACATAAAGGTCTAGAAAATATTTAATATTTCAAATGAAATCATGAATGAAAACTCTCTTAAACTAAAGAAGATGCCTGTTAATGAATTGGAAGCATCAAAAGTAGAAAAAAAAAAATGGGAAAGATGTCCTTCATTTGCCGCATAACAATCAAAACCCTAAACATACAAGGTAAAGAAATATAAAAAAAAAATAACTACAGCAGAAAAAAGTAAGAAACTAAACGAAATAAAAACTAGTAATGTATGAAATCAGAACTATTAGATTCATATCCATCTTCATATTTTAAGGAATTAATTCCTTACTTCTACAATGTTCTCCCTGAATGTATTACTTCAGGCCAGGAGAGGGCACCAGGTCCCATTACATATAGTTATGAGCCACTATGTGGTTGCAAAGAATTGAACTCATGACCTGTGTAAGTATAGCTAGAGCTCTTAAGCTCTGAGCCATCTCACCATTCCTATTCCTGCCTTATTAGTGTATATTATAAAATACAAAAAGTTTTTGACACAGGTGCTGCATAGTCACAGAAACCACCCATGCTTCTACTAGAAAGCAACTGGTCCAGATGTTCTGGACAGAATTACAAT
This sequence comes from Apodemus sylvaticus, assembly GCF_947179515.1. Lineage (NCBI taxonomy): Eukaryota > Metazoa > Chordata > Mammalia > Rodentia > Muridae > Apodemus > Apodemus sylvaticus. Next base: position 4,918,257 of record NC_067493.1, on the reverse strand, counting down.
TAACCATGATACTGAAGTTATTCAGAGGTCATGACCTGAAATTGCAAGTAACAAGAACCACTAGAAAACTCACAGGAAGTCACATCTGGCTGATACTTCTGATCCAACCCCATAGAGGACCCACCACCCCAGGTCCCACTGCTCAGCTGCATGTTCCTTCCCATTGTGGGCAGATATTGTGTACTAACCATGTCTTGATTTACCAATACCTTAGTTATCTCAACAAGTTGTGGTCACAAAATGAAACTGAAGCATCATCCTCATAATTACACTGCAATGAACTTCCCTGGGGTGCTGAATGTACAAAAGAATGCTGTAATAGTGCCAAACTGAAACCATACAGGAATAATCGATAATCTTGAAATTTATTATCTATCAGTTTTCAGAAGACATACCATATGTATAATCCTCTCAAGTTTGACTTCTATGTTGATGGACTTTGCGTCACTTAAACCACATTTGCAGCAGGTTTTATTAAAAGTTTTTCTTGCAACTAGGAAACACATTGCCTACTCCTTTTATGAATTTAAGACTTAGCTGAAGGAAGTGTTACACTTAGGATATGTTCTTAGCCATCTATCCACAAGGGTATGTGCTCCACTAAGTTCATATCTGTTTCATTTATAACAGCTTGAAACTAAGAAAAAAATTAAGATGTACCTCAACCAAAATATGGATACAGAATATATGGATCATTTACAAAATGGAATTATATTTAGCCTGTAAAAACAATGACAACATGAATTTTGCAGGCACATCGATACGTCTAGATACCATCATTCTAAGTGAGGTATCCCAGACCCCAAAGGACATGCATATATGTACTCACATACAAATGAATAATAGCCATAATGTACTGGATATCCCTGCTGTATTTCTTGGCCCTGAAGAAACTAAACAAGAAGGAAGGCTAAGGGGCTGGATAGATGACTCAGCAGCTAAGAGCACTATCTGATAATCTAGACAGCAAACTATAACCCAGTAATAACTTCCTATCCATACTAGACAAACTGAGAAACCTTACCTAACCTAAAATAACCACAAATGCAGATGCCTAGACACCAGCACAGAAAGATAAGGTATTCCAGCCAGGAGAATAATTCAACATCCTCCAATTTTTAATACTCTGCCTCGCTTCATACAACCTCTTTTGCATCAGTTAGTTTAGTTTAGTTTCTCAAGAAATATTAGGGAAGGAGGAGGAGAAAGAGAAGGAGAAAGGAGATGAGGAGGAAGAGACGGAGGAAGAGAAGAAGAAGGAGGAGGAGAAGAAGAAAAAGAAGAAGAAGAAGAAGAAGAAGAAGAAGAAGAAGAAGAAGAAGAAGAAGAAGAAGAAGAAGAAGAAGAAGAAGAAGAAGAAGAAGAAGAAGAAGAAGATCAATAAACATAAAGGTCTAGAAAATATTTCCACAGAAATCATAAATGAAAACTTTCTTAAACTAAAGAAGATGACTGTTAATGTACAAGAAGCATCGAAAATACCAAACAGATTGGGAAAGTGTCTCTTTGCCACAATCAAATCACTAAAGATAATTTAAAGAAATAAAAAAAAAAACTACAGGAGAAAAAATAACAAACTAAACAAAACAAAAATTATTAATATATGAAATTAGAATTATTAGATTCATATCCATCTTCTTTTTTTAAGGATTGAATTCATTATTTCTACAAAGTTCTAAGTACATATATTCCTGCAGGCCAGAAGAGGCCACCAGACCCTATTACATATAGTTATGAGCCACCATGTGGTTGGTAAGAATTGAACTCATGGTCTGTGTAAGAATAGCCAGAGTTTTTAACCTTTGATCCATCTCTCCAGGCCTAACTCTGCCTTCATAATGTATATTATAAAAGACAAAAAACTTTGGACCCAGGTGCTGCATAGTCACAGAACCCACCCATGCTGCTACAGGAAAGCAACTAGTCCAGATGTTCTGAACAGAATTACAATCAACCACGAAACTTAAGATATTTAGATTTCATGGCCTGAATTAGCAGGTAAGAAGCAGCAATAGAAACCTCACAGGAAGTCACATCTTAATGATGCTTCAGACCCAACCCCATAGAGGACCCACAACCCCAGCACCCACTGCTCAGCTGCATGTTCCTCCCCATTGTGGGTGGATATCCTCTGCTTACCATGTCTTGATTTCAGAATTTCCCTGAGGTCCCCTCACAGCACACAACAGCAGAGCTCAGAGCAGGACACAGAGAAGCATTCAAGCTGCACAGCCACAGGGAACACCTCAGAAGGAGAAGATGAGGGTGAGAGTGAAGAAGATCAATCAGCATAAATATCTAGAAAACATTTCCAATAAAATCCTAAATGAAAATTTCCTAAACTAAAGAAGGTGCCTGTGTAAGAATAGCCAGAGTTATTATAAATATATAGCCAGAGTTAATGTAAAAGCATGCAAAATACCAAAGAGATTGAGGAAAAGTCCCTTTACTGCACAATAATTGAAACACTAAGCATCTAAAGTAAAGCAATAAAAAAAACTACTACAGAAATTAACAAAACTAAAAAAACAAACAAACAAACAAACAAAATCAAGTTACCCTGGGACCTAGCCCTGCCCATCCCATGGCCCTTCACCCCAGCCAGCTGCAATTTGATCATTAATGTTCCTTGGGAAAGCGCCAGCCCAGACCTCTGTAAACTCTACCAGGTCTTTGTCATTTCACAGCCCAGTCTGTGTCATTAAGGAACAGGATGCAGTTTATTGGCCTGTGAATTCCCTAACTTTCTCACCAGCTCACAGCCAGAAGCCAGGGCCAGGCGCACAGCCCAGTGATCCAGGACGACCAGGCTCGGCTTCAATTCCCACAGGAGGGTTGTGCTAGGAGGCCAGTGTGCCCGTCTGGAGGAGCACAGAGCGGGTTTGCACTCTGCCCCACTGCAAACTTTCCAGAGCGGGAAACCTGCGTCTTTCCCAGCCACTGTCCCTGCCTGGAGGAGCACAGAGAGAGTTTGCTCTCTGCCCTGCTGCAAACTTTCCAGAGCAGAGCCGGAAGCCCACTCCTTGAGTGGCCAATGTCCCTGCCTGGAGGAGCACAGAGAGGGTTTGCACTCCGCCCCGCTGCAAACTTTCCAGAGCGGGAAGCCCATGCCTTGCCAGTCCACTGTCCCTGCCCACAGCACAGAGAGTGTTTGCACTCCGTCCCCGCTGCAAACTTTCCAGAGCATGAAGCCTGCGCCTTGCCCGTACACTGTCCACACCTGGAGCACAGAGAGAGTTTGTACTCTGCCCCGCTGCAAACTTTCCACAGCAGAGCGGGAAGCTTACTCCTTGCCCGGCCATTGTCCCTGCCTGGAGGGGCACAGAGAAGGTTTGCACTTGGTCCCGCTGCAAACTTTCCAGAGCGGGAAGCCCGAGTCTTGCCTGTCCACTGTCCCTGCCCAGAGCACAAAGAGGGTTTGGACTCCGCCCCACTGTAAACTTTACAGGGCGGGAAGCCCGCATCTTGCCCGGCCTCTCCAAACTTACAGACCACGTCTGTAGAGACGACAGGAAGATAGCGCGGTGTGACTTGAGAGCTCACAGACACCCGCTGCATGGAGCACTGTCTTCATCCGGATGCGCACACGAATGTGGTCCCGTTCCACAATTCCAGGCCTGGCTGCTCAGAGCCCAGGAAGCTCAGCAATCCCAGCAGCTGTAAATGCGCGCACTCACCTCCTTCCCGCCTCTGCCAATGCACACATTCAAATTCCCAGCCACTTTCATTCATAAATTAAAGACAGGAAATGACATCATTCCAGGAGGCTGGTTGCAGGGCAGGCACTGTGGTCACATCAGGGGTGGTGCCAGCGGTTGCAGGGGGACAGACAGGGACGCCAACATGGCGCCAGCCAGGGGCTGAGATGCAGGGTCACAGGGCAGGGGCGGGGCTCGGGGGACATCAGGGGCGCGGCCAGCAGTTGCTGGGTGAAAGTCAGGGAATCCAACATGGCTCCAGCCCAGGGCTGAGATAGATGGGCAAGGGGCGGGGTTGGTGTGACATCAGGGGCAGGACCAGCAGTCTCCGAGTGACTGACAGTGATGCCAATTTGACATTTTCACTGAATTTGAAGAAATATATAAATATGTGTGTTAAAATTGAAGAATTTGATGTACAATAATACACATGAAATTGTACACATAGATAATACATCAAAACTGATTGACAAACCATGTAAAAAATTCTAATCAAATTAATGGCTTTCATGGAAAATACTTCTTATAAAATTGAAGAAATATACAGAAAATTTATTTAAAATTAAGATTTGGCATTGAAAATAAATACACATAAAAAGTTGACAAAGAAAACTAAATGTGTAGGCAAACTCAATTTTAGGAAAAAAATTGAAAAATAAAGTGTTAAAATTGAAGAATCTGTTGGAAAATAATAATGGTAAAAGATAAATCATCTTTACTAAATCAAGCACTTACAAATATTTTCTTATTAAATTGATGATTTTCATGGAAAATAATTCTGATAAAATTGAAGTAGTGCATAGAAAAGTAGTGTTAAATTGAAGATTTTTCATGGGAAATTATTCAGATAATATTGTGTACATAAAAACATGTCTAAATAATTAAAAATTAAATAGTAATATTTTCTGATAAAATTAAAGATTCTCTTAACTAATATTCAAGTAATATTGAAGAAATATATATAGATATGTGTTAAAATTGAAGAATTAGTTGGAAAATAATAATAGTAAAATAGTAAACATAGAAAATATACCTAGAACATTGTCCAAGAACCTAGAAGATTTTGGTCGTAAATATTTCTAATATAATAGAAGTAATATGCAGGAAATGTATTAAAATTCAAGATATCAGAAAAATAATATGGATAAAATGTTAGACATATAAAATATTTCTAATCTAATTGAAAGGGGTAGTGGAAACATTCACTAAAAATATTTGTGAAAAAAATGAAGTGGAACTTAAAATATTGAAGGTTTTAATTGAAAAATAATACAGATAAATGGTAGACATAAAAATTCCAAAAATGATTAAAAAATAAAGTAGAAACATTTTCTGATAAAATTGAGAGTTTACATGTAAAACATTTTTGATAAAATTGAAGAACTATAAAGAAAAATGTGTTAAAATGGAAAAATTTAATGGAAAATAATGTTATAAAAAATTAGGTAATTTTCTCTTTATTAAATGACCAAGGATATAGAAAAATTTGGGGATGAAAGGGAAGATTTTCATGGAATATATTCCTGATAAAATTGAAGAAATACATAGAAAAAAGTGTGAAAGTTGAAGATTTACAAGGAAAGGGATGCTTCTAAAAGGATAGACATAAAATATTTCTCAATTAAACAAATAGAGAATTAGAAAATTTTAATAAAATTAAAGATTTACATGGAAATAATCCTAATAAATTTGAGGTGCTGTGAGGGAACATTAAGTAAACTCCATTTTTGAGACATGTTTAGCACAGTCGCTGTCCACGCTGACAGAATGCCTGTAGCAGCACCCGACCCCACCCTGTGACTGATGGCTTCATAACAGTGCCCCACTGTCCATCACACTGCCCGACTGTCCATCACACTGCCCCACTGTCCATCACACTGCCCCACTGTCCATCACAGTGCCCCACTGTAGATCACACTGCCCCACTGTCCATCACAGTGCCCCACTGTCCATCACAATGCCCCACTGTCCATCACAGTGCCCCACTGTCCCATCACAATGCCCCACTGTCCATCACAGTGCCCCACTGTCCATCACACTGCCCCATTGTCCCATCACAGTGCCCCACTGTCCCATCACAGTGCCCTACTGTCCATCACACTGCCCCACTGTCCATCACAATGCCCCACTGTCCCATCACAATGCCCCACTGTCCATCACAGTGCCCCACTGTCCATCACACTGCCCCACTGTCCCATCACAGTGCCCCACTGTCCCATCACAGTGCCCTACTGTCCATCACAGTGCCCCACTGTCCATCACACTGCCCCACTGTCCCATCACAGAGCCCCACTGTCCATCACAATGCCCCAATGTCCCATCAAAATGCTCCACTATCCCATCACAATGCCCCTCTGTCCCATCACAATGCCCCACTGTCCCATCACAGTGCCCCACTGTCCCATCACAGGGCCCCATTGTCCATCACAGTGCCCCACTGTCCATCACACTGCCCCACTGTCCATCACACTGCCCCACTGTCCCATCACAGAGCCCCACTGTCCATCACAATGCCCCACTGTCCCATTACACTGCCCCACTGTCCATCACAGTGCGCCACTGTCCATCACAGTGCCCCACTGTCCATCACACTGCCCCACTGTCCATCACACTGCCCCACTGTCCCATCACACTGCCCCACTGTCCATCACAGTGTCCCACTGTCCATCACAGTGCCCCTCTGTTCCATCACAATGCCCCACTGTCCCATCACAGTGCCTTACTGTCCCATCACAGTGCCCCACTGTCCATCACAGTGCCCCACTGTCCCATCACAGTGCCACACTGTCCCATCACAGTGCGCCACTGTCCCATCACAGTGTCCCACTGTCCATCACAATGCCCCCACTGTCCATCACAGTGCCCCACTGTCCATCAAAGTGCCCCACTGTCATGTGAATTTGTCTAAAGACATACTGAGTAAATTGTTTTTGATATATAGAATGTACTTCAGGGCTGGAGAGAAGGCTCAGCATTTAAGAGCACTGACTGCTCTTTGAGAGGTTCTGAGTTCAATTCCCAGCAACCATAAGGTGGATCACTACAATATGTCACAGGATCATATGCCCTCTTCTGTGTCTGAAGACAGGGATATTATGCTCACATACATGAAATAAATAAATAAATATTTTTTTAAGGAAATGCTTTGTCAATTTTCTTTAGGGAAAAACAATAATTTTACCTTTTATCCTTTGATAAACTATGATAATTTTAAAACGTGGTATCATTGAATCTTAGAAATGGGGAATAAGGCTGGGCGGTGGTGGTGCACGTCAGTAATCCCAGCACTCTGGGAGGCAGAGGCAGGTGGATTTCTCAGTTCAAGGCAAGCCTGGTCTACAGAGTGAGTTTCAGGACAGCCAGGGCTATACAGAGAAACCATGTCTCAAAAAAACCAAATTAAAAAAAAAAATAAAAGGAAATGGGGAATAAAAATATTTTATTCCCCACTCCTGAATTAATAGTCTGACAATAAATTGTGGATTTATTTGTTAAAACTATTTTAACTTTTCCTGTTAACATTTAACAGTCTTAAAAATGAAGTATTTATATAGAGAGACTTCTATGTCTTCTACTCTGATCCTATATAGTTAGAGTTCAAGGTCATCATTTTATCTTCTTAAAAAGCTTTCTGAAAGCATATTTTCCAGAAAGAAAAAGAGCCAGGCCTACTGAGTATCATTGGCAATCTTATTTTTCATCCCAATTATTGGACAGAAACAATAATTAAAGCCACCTTTTTGTGGTAAATATTATTATTTATTTATTTTTTATCACAATTGAATGATAAGTATTCCAAGTAAAAGACACAAAAGACTTGGTATTTATAATAAGATTTAAAGCACTAGAGTTGGACGGACTATTTTGTATAGCTCCTGTTAATAACTGTGAGATATCACTTGTCTGCAATGGGGAGTTAGAGAAAGGATCCAAAGAGCTGAAGGGCTTTGCAGTGCCAGAGAAGGAACAGCAATGAGTCACCCAGTACTCCCAGAGCTCACAGGGACAAAATCATCAACCAATGAGTACACATGGAATTACTCATGGCTCCAGACACATCGGCAGCAGAGGACGGTCTTGTTAGAGAGACCAAAGGGAGGAGAGGCCCTTGGCCCTGGAAAGATTTGATGCTACAGTGTAGAGGATTACCAGGACAGAGAGCGGGGGAGGGTTGATTGGGGAAGGGAGATGGCTTAATGGATTTTTAGGAGAGGGGGGATCAAGGACAGCAGAAAAAGTTTGAAATGTAAATAAAGAATATATCTAATTAAAAAAGAAAAAAATAGATACAGTGGTCAAAAAATCTGTATTATAAACTTTCCTGGTACTAACCCACAAAGAGTTCTGCAACTTATGAGAAGGCAAAAACACAAAGGATTGGAAAAAGGAAGGAGGAGGTGGAGGAGGAGGAGGTGGAGGAGAAAGAGGAGGAGAAGGAGAAGAAGGAGGAAGAGGAGGAGAAGGAGGAGAAGGAGGAGGAGAAGAAGAAACAGAAGCAGCAGAAGCAGCAGCAGCAGAAGAAGAAGAAGAAGAAGAAGAAGAAGAAGAAGAAGAAGAAGAAGAAGAAGAAGAAGAAGAAGAAGAAGAAGAAGAAGAAGAAGAAGAAATTGATGATGATAAAGGTCTCGAAAACATTTCCAATAAAATCATAAATGAAAACTTTCTTAAACTAAAGAAGATACCTGGTAACGTAAAAGAAACATCAAAAATACCAAACAGAGTGAGAAAAAGTCCCTTTGCCATGTAATAATCAAAACACTAAACATATCAGAATTATTAGATTCATACCTATTGTCTTATTTTTAAGGAAATAATTCATTACTTATACAATATTATCTCTGCATGTATTCCTGCAGAGCAGAAGAGGGCAAAAGATTCCATTTCCTTTGGTTATGAGCCACCACGTTGTTGCTAAGAATTGAACTCCTGACCTGTGTTGGAACAGCCAGAGCTGTTAACCTCTGAGCCATCTCTCCAGGCCTATTCCTGCCTTCTTAATGTATATTATAAAAGACAAAAAGGTTTGGACACAGGTGTTGCATAGTCATAGAAACCACCCATGCTGCTACAAAAAAGCAAAAGGTCCAGATGTTTTGGACAGAATTACAATCAGCCATGATACTGAAGTTATTCAGAGGTCATGGCCTGAAATTGCAAGTAAGAAGAACCACTAGAAACCTCACAGGAAGTCACATCTGGCTGATGCTTCCAATCCAACCCCATAGAGGACCCACTACCCCAGCTCCCACTGCTCAGCCGCATGTTCCTCCCCATTGTGGGCAGATATCCTGTACTCACCATGTCTTGATTTCAGCACTTCCCTAAGGTCCCCTCACAGCACACAACAGCAGAGCTCAGAGCTGGACACAGAGAAGATTTCAAGCTGCACAGCCACAGGGAACACCTCAGAAGGAGAAGATGAGGGCGAGAGTGAAGAAGATCAATCAGCATAAATGTCTAGAAAACATTTCCAATAAGATCCTAAATGAAAATTTCCTAAACTAATGAAGGTGCCTGTGTAAGAATAGCGAGTTATTATAAATATATAGCCAGAGTTAATGTAAAAGCATGCAAAATACCAAACAGATTGGGGAAAAGTCCCTTTACTGCACAATAATTGAAACACTAAGCAACTAAAGTAAAACAATAAAAAAATACTACTACAGAAATAATTAACAAAACTAAAAAAAAAAAAAAAAAAAAAAAAAAAAAAACAAGTTACCCTGGGACCTAGCCACGCCCATCCCACAGCCTTTGACACCAGCCAGCTCCAACCTGATTATTTATATTCCTTGGCAAAGCACCAGACCAGACCTCTGTAAAATCTACCAGGTCTTTGTCATGTCACAGCCCAGCCTGTGTCATTAAGGAACAGGATGCAGTTTATTGGCCTGTGAATTCCCTTCCTGTCTCACCAGCTCACAGGCAGAAGCCAGGGCCAGGAGCACAGCCCAGTGATCCATGGCGGACAGGCTCGGCTTCTGTTCCCACAGAAGGGTCGTGCTAGGAGGCCACTGTGCCCTCCTGGAGGAGCACAGAGTGTGTTTGCACTCCTCCCCTCTGCAAACTTTCCATAGTGGGAAGCCTGCTCTTTGCCCGGCCACTGTTCCTGCCCAGAGCACAGAGAGAGTTTGCACTTTGCCCTGCTGCAAACTTTCCAGAGCAGAGTGGGAACCCCGCGCCTTGCGCAGCCGTTGTCCCTGCCCAGAGGAGCACAGAGAGGGTTTGCACTCCGCCCTGCTGCAAACTTCCCAGAGCGGGAAGCCTGTGCCTTGCCCGGCCACTGTCCCCCGCCTGGAGCACAGAGAGGGTTTGCTCTCTGCCCCGCTACAAACTTTTCAGAGCAGAGCCAGAAGCCCGCGCCTTGCCCGGCCATTGTCCCTGCCTGGAGAATGAGAGAGAGGGTTTGCGCTCCGCCCAGCTGCAAACTTTCCAATTATGGCCAGTCACTGCCTGTCACATCACTGCCACTTCTAGGTGTAGCACAGTCACTTACTTCAAATGGTCACTTCCAGTTCTGATGTGTCTGCTTCCTGTGGGTTCATAGACTTAGGCATGCCCTCCACATTGTGGTCAGGTTATCTTTTCCCCACAGTCAAGACACAGATGGCTGGTGTGCCATTGCTACCTCTCATATCCACGGGGAGGAAGGAGCCTTCTGATGAGCAAGGACAAACTCCATCCCAGAGAGCAACAAGACAGCCCCGAGAGTGGCTCCTAGAAATTGGGATCCTCATGTCCTTGACTGCACCAGACCCAGGAGACCCCACACTGTATGATCAGACAAAAGACGTCATCTGGGCCAAAAACCCGTTGATGTTTCAGTGCTGTAGGAGGTAAGGGAGGACAGTTAACTGACTACTAACTGTGTGAGAGAAAATGGGTCTACACAGAAATAGAGGAAGAAATTAGAGACTTTCTAGAGTTCAATGGAAATGAATGTGCAACATGCACAATCTCAGGGAACACAAAGAACATGAAACTGGAGCTAAGAAGAAAGTTCACAGAACAAAAATGCCTACATGAAAAAAATTTCAGAGCTTTCATGTTAGTAATTTAACTGCATACTTTAAAGACTACAACAGAAGAAAATGAGGGAGTAATGAAAACAAGGAGGAGACATCAAGAAATTATAAATTTTGGGGCTGAAATCAATAAAATAGAAAAGGAACAATTCAAAGTATTAATGAAACGTGGAGTTAGTCTTTTGAGTCTTTTATTTGACAAGATAAACAAACATTTATTAAAAGATAAAGACTATACAATTTTATGAAATCTAAAATGAAATTGGAGATAAAATAACAGACAATTAAGAAATCCAGAGAATGGTAATGACATAGGTTTAAAAAGGGTATACTCCACCAAATTGGAAATTCTAAAAAAATGATTAATTTCCTCAATAGATTCCACATACCAAAAATAAATGAAACTAAGAGAACCAACTTCAACAGACATAAACTAGGAAAACAGAATTCATCACAAATATGCCACCAATACAAGCAAAGTCCATGAGTTTTAGGGTAGAATCCTATAAGACTTTCAAAGAGGTTTTAACAAGAATAAATGTCAGTGTATTTAACAATATAAAAGAAAAGAAATATTAGGCAATTTATTTTCTGAACCCATGATGACTCAAATACCCTGTCAGTAAAGAATAAACAATAAAACAGAATTACAGACCAATTTTCCATAAAACCATAGAAGCAAAAATACTTAAGAGAAAATACAAATAAAATAAAATAAAATACAAATCACATCAGAAGATCATCCACTGTGATCAATGAGGAAGGCTTCATTCAAGAAACACTGTGATGATTCAACATAATGGAATTAAAATGTAAGAAAAAAGAACTGATCATCTCATGACATGATGTAAAATTCTCTGACAATATTCAACACCACTTTATGATAAAATTCATGCAGAGATTAAGGATACAAGGGGGCATGCCTGAACATAAAAATGTCACGTTACAGCAAGTCTAGAGCCAACCTTAAATTTACTGGAGAGAAATTCAAATTAATTCCATTAATTCCTAAACTAGACAAGATGTTCCATTCTCTCTATAACTATCTGTTCAATATATTAAGTAAAAGTTAGGTAGAACAATAAACCTGAAGGAGAGGAAGATAATATAAATTAGAAAGGAGGAAATAAAATTATCTTTCTTTGCAAATGATATGTTAGTTTCCATAAGTGAATAAAAATGCAATTGCTAGAGCTGAAGAACACTGTCAGCGAAGTTGTTGGATACATGAATAACTAAAAAAGAAAATACAAATTAGTGGCCTTTGTATGTAAAAATGAGCTTGCAAGTGCAAATAAAATGGAGAGAGATCATAAAATTTGAATTTATTGTTGACACTTCTCAATTTTTTTTACATAATAAATAACATTGAGTAACTCAATATAGGTATGTTGGCTAAATACATACCAAAATATTTTTAGTCACAGATTTGTGAAGGTTCTCAAAAACTACTGTGATAATAAAAAGCTGTAACAGATTAGTTACATGCTAAAAAGTTTACTCTTGTATAAAGATAGTAGAAAATACAAACCTTTAACCCATTAACTACGTTTATGATGTTTCTCTGCATTATGACATTTTCTTATGGTTTCTAAGATTACTGCTACATACAAAGGCTTTCTTTACCAAATTGCACATTCATAGCATTTCTCTCCAGGGTATGTTCTTTTATGCATTCATAGATTACTGTTATGAAAATGTTGTATCACACTGATTATATTTATAAAATTTCTCTTCAATATGTGTTCTATAATATATTTAAAGATTACTATGATGTACAAATGTTGGGAACAAGCAAAAAAAACTTGTTCTAAGTACTGAAATTTTGTTGCCAACCTCCATTTAATCATGAATTGAAAGAAACTTCAAGTCCCAGGTCATAGGGGACCTGCATAATTTAACAACATTCAGCAAGGTTTCATTATTTACTTTTGTTCCTCAAAACATAATGACTGTTCCTAACCATAATTTCTGTTATTAATATTTTATTCCTAAAAATAAAATGCCTGTTACTAACTCCAAAGACCAACTCGGTGTGATAGGATAAACCATAAACCTACATTCTGTATCATTTGACATCGCATAACAACAGTAGAAAATCCCGATTGGTAGGACATATACCTGTAACAGCATGTATGTTCATAGTTTTTAGTTTTGAAATCTATATCAGTTTCTGGATCAGGGCAGGGACAGGATCGGGTGATTCAGATAAGCTTCTAAATATATTTTCTAGTCCAGATTAATTAGTAACTACTTGACTACAAAAGATTTTTATTATTTGCCATGTCCTTGTGTTTGAATTATGTTGGAATTCAGGGGATCCCATAACATAAAGGTTTTACCACAATGCAAACATTCAAAGTACTTCTCTACAGAATGAATAATTTCATAATGATGAAGACTATAGAGGTATACAAAGGCTTCATTTTATTAAACACATTCATGAGGTCTCTCTCTAACACATTCTTTCAAGAAAATGAAGACTACAGAACTATGCAAATTCTTGACCGCATTAAATTCACTCACAGTGCTCCTGCCTTATCATTTCCATTGCTATGTAAATTCACAATGAACAAGACAACTCCTATAAAAGCGATCATCTAATTGGGGCTAGTTTACAGTTTCAGAGGTTTAGTCCATTTCATCATAGCAGGAAGAATGCCAGGACTGAAGGCAGACATTGATGCTAGAGAGCAAGCTGGGAGTTCTGCATCTTGATCCAATGGCAGCTAGGAAGAAACTGTGTTCCAGGGACCTCCAGCTCTTCAGCACCTGTAGGAATTCCAAAGCCCAACCACACAGCAATGCACTACCTCCAACAAGGCCACATGACAGCATAATGCCACTCACATAGGTGTCATATTTAAATTACCCCATTCCACTGCCTGGCCTCATATTATTGTTCAAACCAATGAGTCTTTGGGGATCATACTTAAACATGTAGAATACATGAGTGACAGCTTCAAAAGTCCCCATTATCTAGAGCAGTCTCAAAAATGTTAAGAGTCCAAAGGACAAAGAGTCTTCTGATATGAATCCTTTAATGTAATCATGCTCAAAAACATAAAAGCACATCATATGCCTCCACATTCACAGTATACACTTCACCATTCCTAAAGGCAGCATGAGGAAATAGTGGAATTAAATAAGACCCAAGCCAGATCAACAATCTCCAAACTCTGCATCTCCATATCTGTTGTCAAAGTGTTCTTCAGATCTCCAACTCCTTTCTGCTTTGTTCCATGCAGAAGAATTTTTTTGTGTAGTTTTTATTCCCGGAGAGCAGTTTTCCTGAGCAGGTAACACACAGTCCTAACATCACATAATTTTGGGGTCTTCTTGATTCAATGTCCAGGATCCACACATGCTCATCTCTACTCCTTCGAAGAGATTGGGTCACTTCTCCAGCTCTGCCCTCTGTATCACTCTAAGCTCTGTTTGACTCCACTCTCCTTTTCCTTTTGTTCTTGCTGCTCATCCCATTGTACATGCATCTTCACTATGCTGTGTTCTTCTACTGCAACTAATCTTGATCAATAGCCTCCTTTATGCTCACTCAATGATGCCAAGCCTCATCTGCTCTGCATGACAACATCATGCATTTGAAACCAGTACCACCTGTGTGACTCTTACACATGACTGCGTCTAGCTGCTCCACTAGGTCCAAACTCGTTGACCTCTGACACACCTTCTTTGTCACTCCAAAAACACTACCCAGAAGATTTTACTCCAGTGATATTTATTTATTCTCCATAGCCTCTAATTCTTTATCTACAGCTATTCAGCAATAATTGTCTCACTAGTCCCTTATATCTTGCTGCTAAATCCAGAGCAACGTAGACAAAGCTGCTGAGTTCTTCTGCTTGCTGGTGCTGAAACATGGCCCCTTCTATTACATTATTACCAGTTTCTATTTTTCAAACAATTCACTGCCTAAGCTTGGCTGTCCTAGAACTTGCCCAGTAGATTAACATTGAACTGCGAGATGTCCATGGCTCCATTTCCTGAATGCTGTGGTAAAAATCATGAAACACCATGCCTGGACCTTTTTAGATCTGAAATTGAAAACCCAGAATCACAAACATAATCTATCCCTTCTGACTTTGATACATACATATGTCTTTGTCCACAGGAAAACAATTTCCAGGTAATAATAATTCCTAACATGATACACTTGTGTTTCATACAACTACAAATCCATAAGTTTAGCTACATGGAAACTTGTCCTAATGTAACCATATATTTAATACCATAGAATATCCTTTATAACAGGATTTAGATTAATTCAACTTCCTGGTGATGCTTTGCTCTTTAAAACCTCTTTTTGTATTTTTCCTTTAAAAGTTTGCTATGTTTGATCAAAATTGTCAGGCCAAATTCTATGTGGATTTTTTTTTTGATACTTCCTTTGTCAATACAATTAATGTAAACCTCTTTACCTTAAACTCTAGGAGACTATTCAAACAAGGGAAATGGGCAACATTCTTTGCCAAATCATCATAAGAACCATCTCTAGATTTGAAATAATCCTAACCACCAATCTCTACCTTAATCCTAATCCAATGGCCTCTTAACTCCCACTTAATTCATGATTACATTCATTAGATTCTTCTCCAGCATGTGTTCTTTCATGTCTTTGGAGATTACTGCGTGTTGCAAAGTCTTTACCACAATGACTACATTTATAAGGTTTCTCTCCAGTATGTGTTCTTTTATGTCTTTGGATACTACTCTGATGTGAAAAGGCTTTGCCACATTGTTTACATTCATAAGGTTTCTCTCCAGTATGTGTTCTTTTATGTGTTTGGAGAGTACTGTGACCTGAAAAGGCTTTACCACATTGATTACATGCATAAGGTTTCTCTCCAGTATGTGTTCTTTTATGATATTGGAGATGACTGGGTAGTGCAAAGGCTTTACCACATTGATTGCATTCGTAAGGTTTCTCTCCAGTATGTTTCCTTTTATGATATTGGAAAGTACTGTGCTGTGCAAAGGCTTTACCACATTGACTACATTTATAAGGTTTCTCTCCAGTATGTTTCCTTTTATGATATTGGAAAGTACTGTGCTGTGCAAAGGCTTTACCACATTGACTACATTTATAAGGTTTCTCTCCAGTATGTTTCCTTTTATGATATTGGAGATGACTGCGCTGTGCAAAGGCTTTCCCACATTGATTGCACTCATAAGGTTTCTCTCCAGTATGTGTTCTTTTATGTCTTTGGAGATCACTGTGCTGTGCAAAGGCTTTACCACATTGATTACATTCATAAGGTTTCTCTCCAGTATGTGTTCTTTTATGATACTGGAGATGACTGGGTACTGCAAAGGCTTTACCACATTGATTGCATTTATAAGGTTTCTCTCCAGTATGTTTCCTTTTATGATATTGGAGATGACTGCGCTGTGCAAAGGCTTTCCCACATTGATTGCACTCATAAGGTTTCTCTCCAGTATGTGTTCTTTTATGTCTTTGGAGATCACTGTGCTGTGCAAAGGCTTTACCACATTGATTACATTCATAAGGTTTCTCTCCAGTATGTGTTCTTTTATGATACTGGAGATGACTGGGTACTGCAAAGGCTTTACCACATTGATTGCATTCATAAGGTTTCTCTCCAGTATGTTTCCTTTTATGATATTGGAAAGTACTGTGCTGTGCAAAGGCTTTACCACATTGACTACATTTATAAGGTTTCTCTCCAGTATGTGTTCTTTTATGATTTTGGAGATCACCAGGTCTTGCAAAGGCTTTACCACATTGATTACATTCATAAGGTTTCTCTCTAATATGTGTCATTTTATGTCTTTGTAGATAACTGGGTCTTGCAAAGGCTTTACTACATTGATTGCATTCATAAAGTTTCTCTCCAGTATGTGTTGTTTTATGATATTTAAGATGACTGGAACTTGTAAAGGCTTTACCACATATATTACACTCATAGCATTTCACTCCAGTATATCTTCTTACATGCCTGCAACGATAATTAGCACATGTGAAATCTTTACCACACTGATTACTCTGATCAATCATGTAATCAATATGAATAATGTTTACAATTTGTCTAATGGTAAAAAAAAAGCATCAGATCTTAAAGTTTTATCACTTTATATGTTCATGGTGTTCTCCCTTATCATGAGTTGTTCAAGATACCTGTGATGGTTATTACATGGGTAATATTTAAAACACCCTCTTTTTATATGATGTATTTTAGCTATCTGAAGAAAGTTAGAATAACTCTGATCTTTCTAACACTGATTGTATTCATATTTTTCCTCTAGTGTAAATTGCAACACATTAGACTGGGAACCAGGACACACAGAAGAACTTCCAAATTCCTAGTACCCATAAAGGTTTCTACACTATGAGTTTTGGGATATTCCCTGTAAAACTAAAAAAAAAATTGCAAATGTCTTTCATATTCTTTATTTCTTTCAAAGGCAGATTACTACATATCTTCTTGTTTTAGAACAAAAATTTTATGTTTCTTTTTTCAATATCCCTATGCTCACACAATTATTATCCATTATGACACATGATATACCTAATAAAAAGAATCATAAGTGAAAGGTTTACACACTACATTCACAGTGTTTGAAATTTTATTTCTTATAACAAGTGCAATATGGACTAATGTTTCTCCACAACAACATTTTTGATTCTCATAAAATACCCTCTCACCAAACTTAACCATATTACTACAAGAATATGAGTATCACCAAATTTTCGGTGGACGATTTTCTTATTAAAATATTTTGGATATAAATTTATCACTATTCAATGTGCTGTTTCTAAATACTATGAGACACTACCGATTGGCAGGTCTACAGCATAGCTCTAAAGAAGCTACCTATCAAATGGATACACAAAACAGTTATCAGACCTTGAGTTACATGGTTTTGTAAGAATATTATAATCATAGTTACAGTTAAAGGACTGTTATTTTACACTCTTGTTTTTGCTGGAGATTCCATAAGATATTAATATTTCCTCAGAGACAAATTTGTATCAGCTTGCACATGAAAATTACCTTTCATGTCTTCTAATACTTTGAAAATGTTCTTCAAGATGATGGTCTTCCCAATTACAGCCTAAAATACAGTACCGGAAATGAATAAAATACAATTGGAAATTAGGAAATAATCAAGGTACTGTGAATTTTCACTGCACCATGAAAGTTACAGTGAAAATTTAGTGAAACTGAATTATTCAGTTTAATCTTCATTATTCACAATGAAAATAATAGAATATCATCAGTAATTAATAAACATTTGTTTCATTTAGAAAAAAATAACAGTCTTACCTATAGCTTTGAGGTTCAGGTAGGTTTCCCACATCACATCTTTGTAGAGATTCTTCTGGGAAGGATCCAGCAAATTCCAGTCTTCCTCAGTGAAGTTCACATGCACATCATCAAAAGTCACTGCATCCTAAATTTCCCATACATGTGTACAATACAAAGCATGATACTAACATCAATGTAGAGGAAATACATGCTTCCTTGAAAACATATTCATATAATTTTGGCACTTGCTCCACTTATATTCTGACTCAGAATTTACAATCACTGTGTCATTTTAAAAGGTGCTTGAATTATAAGATTCACCTGTATTACTTTTAAACACTTTGCATAGGATATAGCCTTGCCAGAGAAATGCAAATTAAGAGAGAAATGCATGGGAAATTCTATAACACTGTGCATGCATCTGAAAAATCGTATGTACAATTACTAACTACCAAATTGATGAGCAAACTGTGTGTATTTGCCCATGTCTTTAATCACAGAGTCACAGGCAGGTGTATGTCATAGAGTTGGATATCAGCATGGTCTATGTAATATGTTCTAGGAGACCAAAAGTTATATATTAAAACCCTCAGTCCACACAAAAATCAACCAAGGAAATAAAAATAATAGAGAATTCACATTTCTTTTCTAAAAGTTCCCACAAAGAATTATATATTCACTTCAGATTGGTATTCATCTTGTTGAAATATGAAGTGCAACAGTTTAAACCATAACATTAATATAATTTTACTAAAAGGAAATGCATGCTTAAACAGTTACAAATGAACAGATGAAAATATAGTAATATAAATGTTGATCATAAATAAGAAATATAGGGCAGGAGAGAGAGCTCAGCAGTGGAAAGCTCTAGCTGGTCTTCCACATTGTGTTTGTCAATTTCTCACACATGTGGACCACCAGCTACTAATTACTTCAAGATCAAGAGTTCTGAGGCCATCTTATGACAACAGTAAAGAAGAGACATATGATATTCATATTCATACACATAGGAAAACACTATTTATTCAAACATTTCAAAAGAATCACAAGTGTGAGGAAGTACATCATACACCTGGAATCCAAGGACTCTGAAGGCTCATGTAGTATTGATGTAATGAACATATATCAACTTGAGAAATAGAATATAACGTATCTATTTGGCCAAATTTCAAAGTGAAACATGAGGATTCAAAGTTGCATAAAAACATATCCTTATTGTGCACAACCATGTCAGCTGGCTTATATGGTTCCCATATTGGCTATCAGACAGGAAGGAATTCACAGCGAAATTTTGTCTTGAAAAACATAAACAAAGGAATAAAATTAAAAAAAAAAAAAATAGTAAACCGCCAGGCTTGCAAAATAGCATAGCATTAAATGCAGATGGGCCTAAAGCATCTTATGTGATTTAGGGACAGAGTCCAAATATTGACTGTATGGGAGCATGAGAAGAAACCTGAAGGATTTAGTTAAAACTATAGCACAGTAGACACACAGAACAAAATTAGTCCCATCTAAAAGAAATGCAGGGGTACACCTGGAGCACAGAATGTGGGAATGGTCAATGAAAACTCACCCAACTAGAGACACACCTTATAGGCAATATCCAATCCTTAACATTATGGATACAATGCTATGCTAACAGACAGGAGACATTCATCAGTGTCCAATGAAAGTCTTCAGCCAGCAGCTGACCTAAACAGATACAGAGAACCACAGTGAAACAGGGGATGGACCTTGGAGATTCTTAAGGGAGATTTGGGGAAATATTCAATGTCCTGAAGATGGTAGGAACTCCATAGGTAGTCTAGCAGACTCAATGAACCTTTAACCTTGGGGACATTGAGAGACTGAGCCATCAACCAAATAGCAGACACAGGCTGGACTAAGGCCCCTGGCACATAAGTAGCAGAAGCTCAGGTTAGTCTCCATGAGGGTCCTCCAACAACCTGAACAGGGGCTATCCCTAAAGCTGCAGCCTATCTTTGGTATCTGTTCCTTTAACTGTACTCCAAAGTCTGGACTCAGTGGGAGAGGATGCACTTAACCCAGAAGAAACATCAAGCCCCACCCAGGGGACCCAATCAACTGCATTCTGACCCTGTATGCTATAGACTCATGTTTATCTTGTGATGAAAATGCACTCAATCTACAATGATCCTAATAGTCTGCTGGAGCTCCTACATGGTTCAAATGTCTTAAGTGTCTTCTGACACTCAACGCAATATCTTGAACTTCAAATCTTTAAAAATCTCAAAATAAGTCATATCTTTCTGACATACAATGATACAGAATACTCCTTCCTTTTCCAGTAGAAAGGAATATATACTCCCTTTTCAACCACATGCCATTCCTGCCAGGAGATAAAGTAGGTATTCCATGGGTCTACCACACTATTTGTTATCCCACATGCAATTTACACAGCTGTCCCTAACACTGTTCAAACACCAGAGATAGCTTACCCTTTCTCCTGACTATTGCTTTGGGTGGACTGCTAAGATCATATCTGACTGCCTGCCACTTCTCCTAGCTTTCAACATTCGCAAGCATTCCCTCTTGAACATACCCGCCAAACAGGTCAATAAAAGAGGCAAAACGCAGCCAACATTCTCTGAAAATACAAACAGCAAACAGTAATTCAGGAATAAAATTACCACCCAAACAAGACAAACCCAGAGACCAGAATCTAGACCTATTTTGACCACAAACCCAGATGTATACACACCAGAATAGGAATATAATGAAGATCAGCCAGGGAAATATGTCACCAAGAAATTCAATGTCCGGTCACAGCATGTCCTCAAAAATTAAAACATGCAAGAGATATGATACAAAAGAGGTTGTTTTGTGGAAAGGACAGGAGTGAGAACCTACAAACTGGAATACCTATATGGAGCAGAGAGAACATGATGAGAGTAGAAAAACACTATAGAAGGGGCGTGTGTAGAGAACAGAAACAGGGAAGAAATATGGAGAGCAGCTGAAGCTAGTGCTCCATGTATCTAAAGCACACCTGACAACAGCAGCAGTTGATGGAGGCACGTAATGATTTAAGCAGGAGCTAAGTCCCTGAGAGCAGGCCATTGAAATTGCCTGCACGTTGACGGCTACAGAGGCAAGGTTCACATACCAAACAGGAAAGGAGGATTAAATGAATAAATGGACTAATTGATAAAAAAATATTTGTAGTCTAAAAGTTTCCTGATACTAAATAAACAGGAACACTGAAAAATATCAAAATCAAATACTAGAAATGACTGTAATAGAAGATGAATATTATCTCAAAGACAAGGAAGTACTTTTAATGAAATCCTAAATGAATAATTTCTAAATTAAACTATGATTCCTATTAAGGTATAAGAAGCATCCAAAATACGAAATAGATTGGAATAAAAAAAAAATTCCCCACGCTATATTCAAAACACTGTACATGTAAAGAAATAGGAATACTGCAAAAAAAGAAGAAAATAATAAAGAAAAGAAAACAGAAACCAGTCACATGTAATATAAAGCTATTAGATTCATATCAGCCCTCTCAGTAAATAGTGTAAAACAACAAAAAAATGTTTTGGAAACATGCTGCAGAATTAAAAAAAAAAAAAAAAAAGCAGCCATGATATTTCTAAAATCAACTCAGTGGTCCACATGATTTAGAAAGATTCAGCCATGATAGGGAAGATATTCAGAGGTCAGTGCCTGATTTAACAAGTAAGAACCAGTAGAAACCTCACACAAAATCACATCTAGCTGATGTTTCCCATCTAATTCCTAATAGGACCTTCCACCCCAGCACTCATTGCTCAACCACCTGTCCTCCCCTTTGTGGGCAAATATTCTGTGCTTACCATGTCTCAAATTCAGAGCTTCCCTGAGGTCCCCTCACAGCAAGCATGGAACAGCAGATTTCAGAGCAGGAAATAGTGAACTATTCTGGCCTGCACAACCACATTGAACTTGCAGAGAGGTGCCCGGAACTACTCAGCTGCCTGCTCCTCTCCTTGTAAGCAATGACCCTGCACTTACCAGGACCTAAATTCAAACCTTGCCTGAGCTTCCCTCACAGCACTTGCCTTCCTCTTCCTGTAATCAAGGTGAATTGCTTGCATAGCCCATTCCTCAGGTGCAGTGGGGGAGTCAATCTCAACTATAAGGGGATGGGCGCCCAGGCTATTAACTTTAATGGATGACTTTAGGAAACAAGTGTTTTGTATTCTGGCTTCATGCTGGGCTCAGGGAAATTGCTGCTCCTTTTCCCCAGAAGATAAGTTCTTGCTTTTGAAGTTTCCCTTGGAAGACAGCCATTATTTGAGGAAGAGGACAACTCTCTCTGGGACATTTTACTAAACCTTCTTTCTACATACACAGAAAAATTCACTCTCTCTATGAGATATGTTGATCTAGAGAACCTCTGCAAACACAACTGTGTTTTTCCCCACCTTGCCATTGAGAAAGCTTTGCTGAATAATAATAGTGCTCCACAGTGTTTGTCGTCTGTTTCCTGGTATTCTCCTAGGGTTGTTTCATGCCTATCTTCTCGTGGAAGGGAATCGTATGAAGTCACAAAACAACAAGTGTGTTTCCTAAAATCCCTCATTAATGTTAAAAGACTGGGAATCCTTCCACTGATGGGTCAGCTTTATGTCAACCATGCAAGTTAAGTAACAGGTTATCCACCTTGATTTTAGGAAGAAGAAGAAGGAGATGTGCTGTGAGGAATTCTCAAGCAAGTTATGAAGTCAGGTCATGAGTGCAGGATCACTGCCCACAAAGAGGAGGAGAAAGCAGCTGAACAGCCTCAGTTGCAATGGTGTGTCCTCCTCCAGTGCTGGGTGGGAGTGCAGATGGATGAGTTTCTTGGAGGACAAGCACAAATGTTATGGGAGCACAAACCTGAACTGGTATATGTGAAATGTCTGGGACAGGACTGGAAGCACCTTCTAACCTTGAGGAGGAGTAAAACTCATTGGCCAATCAAGGACACTAGGCAGACCTGCCAGTCAGAATAAGACAAGGGTTCTTCTGGTGCCATTTTGAAGTTTGTTTTGGTTTAGCAGTCTTGAATGTTTCTGTGTCCTGCTTTGAGTGCTGCTCTTGGTTTCTGTGTGGTGAATGCTAGTAAGTTCAGTATTTGAGACATTTTGAGCACAGGGTCTCTGCACATATTTAGGAGAATGTGGATGAGCAGAGGAGTTGGGGTTCTGGGTCCTCCCTGTTGCTGGATGGGAAGCATCAGTCTCATGTAGTCAGATGTGGCCACCTGCGATGTCCCTTGTGGTGCTCCTCATTTGGTACATCACGTTTTGACCTCTGAATAACTTCACTATCAGGGTTGATTCTCCTCAAAACATTTGGACCAGGGGCTTGCTTGTAGAAATGTCATGGGCAGGATGCCAAACATGGATAGTCCTAGTTTGTCTTGATTCTTATACAAGTTCTGCCCTCAGCATTTACTATTTATGTGTAACATCCACCTGCAGTTAATTGTGTAGAGCAGTTAAAAGGCCTCTCATATATTGGGGAGCACTGCCATATTAACCTGTGATGTAGAAGAGTAGAATTTATAATGTAAAGGACTTACCAAGCTTAGGAAATAGTGACAGTAAGTAGCATTTATTTGATAGATGACTACCTCAAAAACACCCCATAGATGAGTAGTGTGCTAAGCCGTCTGGCTAGAGACTAGGATTCAGATATTTGTTCACCAGGTTTGTCTAGATATATGACTGCAAACCATAACAGGTGAGGCAACTGTAATGTACAACACAAATGTCCATTTGCTTGGCACATGCCCATAGCAAAAATCAGGACTGTAATAAGCATCTCCATGAGTGATTACAACATCATAACCAACATTACGGCCTGGTGTGCCTCAAGGCCCCATTTTCTAATTGGGAAAAGCATAGTTCTGCCTCAGTGGAAAGACTACACTAGCTGACAGCCATTTGAGAGGGAAAAACACCTATGCACTTGCAGGAAGGAGCTGAGAATGACTGTCTTCTGAAAAACAACCGGGGTTGTCCTGTGTTTTCCCTGTCTGTCAAGTGTACTCTTGGACCATGGCCCCAAGGAAAAAGGGTAACTACAGCTAGATGAAATGACCAGCTGAGACAGAACACCAGTTGAGCACTTGCCTGTGCCATCTGGAAAATCTTAGGCAAACAGAAAGGAAGGCAACTGCAAGGAGATTTGTGTTTGCACAGAGTTTATTACATTGCTTGAGAGGGGGACAGTGTGGGAAGTCTTGGCACACTTGTAGGGCCGAATGGGCCTTTTACCTATTGTGGACAGAAGAAAGTCTGCTTTTTGAAATGTCAGGAGGCTGAGCTATCATTAAAAAATCTCAGCACCTGCAATGAATCTCCATCCTCGAACCTGGGCACCATACGTTTTGGCCTGCCTTTAGGAGCACAAGTTCGAGAACCAGAGCTCCTGCAGAATTCCACATCTGCTTGCCTGTCACAATCCAATCCTGTCAGCACAGCGAATTCTCAGAGGAACAAAAATACATATGAGGTATAAAATCTCCTTCAAAAAACAACTCAGACCTGCTGACAGCCTAGCTGAACTTGTCTTGGGGGACAAGTCATAGCTACTAGAGAAGGGTATCCAAGGTGTGAGCACGGAGATCACCTCCACCTGGAGCGCTAGTGCTGCAGCGCCCTCTGTGGTGAAGAAGTTGCTGGGCTGCAGCTCTGTAGGAGAACTGAGGATCTGAAAATGGAGACTTTAGGCTTCTAGCCAGGCCTCATTCCGTGGTTCTGGCTCTTGCATTGCCCTCAACCACCACAACCATCCTGCATGACAGTGGTTCCTTGAAGGGGACCAAGCTAACTCAAATAAAATAAAATAATAAAATAACAACCCTACTATGATTTACATCAGATCGGCTCCTATCTGTTATTTTGTAGATCACTAACATTTCCCTCACTCTACACTTCTCTTCCCACCTTGTTGGAACTCACTTTATAGACCAGACTACTTACAGAGATGCCCCAGCATGATTCACTCCCATAGTGCTTGGATTAAAGGTTGAATTGCCACACCCAGCTGAAGACACTCACCTTTAACCCAGAGATTGAATCTGGAACACACACCTTTAGTTTGGGCCACACCTTCATCTTGAGGCCTACATAGAACACACAGGAAGTAAGTTTTCACATCTCATGCTTTCCCTCTCCTGGATAGCAAGACTTAAGACTTCCCTCATATTACTGCTTACTTGTCTGTGACTGCATCTTCTACTGAAGACCAGCTGAGACATCCAGCTTCGGGGACTGATAACTCCAGGATTCTTGGACTTTGCTTCCCATCCAGCTGTTGTGGAATAAGGCAGACTGTATCATGTAAGTCATTCTAATATGATCCCTTATCAGGAAAGACAGGGTGACTGAGAGATCATTCTATGTGATCTTTTACTTTTTAAAACAGGCACCCCGAAAAGATTTACTGACCTATGAGCACTTCCCCCATTGCCTGTTTCATCAGTCCACTATAATTTAAACTCTAGACAATTGCATCCAGAGTGATAGGATCTTAATTTGAGATGCTTCACTCCTTTCTTGTTTGCGTGTTTTGATTTTTGAGCCTAGGTTTTCCTGTGTAGCCCTAGCTGTCTTGAAACTAGGTCTGACTATCAGGTTGGCACTGAGATCATAGATCTACCTGCTTCTACTTCTATCCCCAATCTGCTTCTTTCCTATAGGTGCTGAGACTAAATTCTCGCACCACCAGACTGGGCAGAAACTTGCCTCCTTAGGCAATGCAAATAGATGCTAGTATTGTGGGTTTAACACCCAATTTTGCACAGTGTAATTCTTGGGAGGGTGTAATTAACTATCAGAAGGTCAAGTACTTTCCCTCAGCATTCCATGGATAACCTGAAGGTTCTAAAGGAGTACTGTTTCAGTTTTCTCAAAAACACAGCAGATTCCGAAGAGCATGGACTGCCGAGTGCACGAGACTTGCCAGCCCTGAGTACAAGATCTTCAAAATCTCAGCCACTTTCTTTCTGTGGAGAGCCAAACCACAGCTTTGATGATGGCTGGATTGTTGATTGGAATCTATACTCCTTTTACTATGTATTTGAGAGCTTGGACAACCTGAGATACAGCAGCAGATCGAATTGTGCCAAGAAGGGCACAGAGATCTTTCAGACTGAGAGTCAGAGGGAGCCACAAGTTTCCTCAAGAGATGTGGACAAAAACAAAAACAAAAACAAAGGTATAGCAGAGCCCGACCAACCCTCGCCATGTTTGCTCAAGGAGAAAGGCCTGGAACTTGAGACCTGTGATAGTGGAGACTGCCCCGACTAGGATCATGCTTCTGACAGTCCCAGGAACCTAGGATGCTGCATGTGGCTTCAAAGGACTTTCAGCCAGAAGAAGAAGAAGAAGAAGAAGAAGAAGAAGAAGAAGAAGAAGAAGAAGAAGAAGAAGAAGAAGAAGAAGAAGAAGAAGAGAAAAAAATTCACCCAGGATTCTGTTTGAGGCCCAAGAACCCTGATGCCTGCTAAGATTTGCAATTAGGAAATCTTCTGTCAGCTCCTGTATCACAAAAAAAGAACAAACAAAGGCTGCCAGGTTGCTGCAGCCATCTACTTCATGTTTGGCTTTTTACAGCTTTCTTAATAAAAGTGTTGAAATGCTGGAAATTTGTGTCCTTCTTGAAATGGACTTAGGGAAAAGGTGAAGTGTAGAGTAGATACAGAACAGAATACACTGTTCTCTAAACCAGGCACCCCAAATAGATTTGTTGGCCCATTATCCCATTCCCTTTGCCTGTCTATTGAGTCACCTATTATGCTTAGCTCTAGACAATTGCATCCAGAGTGGGGGGATTTTATTTTGATAAGTGTCACATCCCATTGTTTTCCTGCTTGTTTTTTATTTTGGGCCTAGGTCATAGGAATAATTGGTGGTTTTTGTTGTTGTTGTTGTTGTTGTGTTGTTGTTGTTTTTAAGAAGTCTTCAGGCAATCTTAGGAAACCTGGTTCTCATGTGTCCTGGGCCATAAGATAACCAGCACACCTGGAGTAAACTTGAGAACTTTGAGAAACCCCTGTGCTGAATCAATGTGGATGACAACTGTTTTGAGAGTGTAGAGATCCAACACAGCCCCGAGATTCTGAGAAACAATGGCAGCTGAGAGGACCTAAAAACAAAATGAAACTGGGTCAGTATCACATTTCTCATCTAATCGCACATAGGCGCCAGGGATTTTGTCCAGTATTTCCTCCACTCTTTCTGGACTCTAGGTTTTTGCAAAAGATCCTAGTAAGGCCTGGAAAAGTCTGGTTCCTTTGGAAAAAACTAAAGCACCTAGAAACAAAATCAACTATGCTGTTTGCAATCAAGGTGTGATTTAGGATCAGACTGCTGACAGCACAGCATCATATCTCCTGCACACTCACACTCTAATGCCAAGCATTTTGGTTGGTGTCTAGGCACATGGGGTCTAGATCTTGGGTTCACACACAATCCCACTGTAGCCTGCCTGGCAGTGTCTGATTCTGTCGGTGAAATAAAAGCACAAAATCATGTATGAGGTCTGAAATCACTATCAGATTTCAGCTAAGAGTTTGTTGGCAGCCTAGTGGAAATTGCATAAGCAGGAATTCTCAAGCACTCAGGGATAGGGCTGACAAGGGGGAACTGTCACAGTGCATTGTTAGCTCCTGAGTGCCCTCCACTGGAAGCAATCACAGGCTTGCAGCTGGGAGCCAAGAAATATTCATACTTCTGGCCAGACTTATTCATTACCCAGGCTCCTTATCTAGCTACTACAGGTGTGGCCTTGAGATGCCAACTCTTTTAAGGTCAGCTCCATTTTAGAGAACCTGACCTATGTTTGAAGACAGGTAATGTAACCAGCTGGTACCTAACATTAGTTTCCACATTGCCCCACAGCAAAACTCTGTCTCGAGGCTAATCCCCAACAAGACCGGCATTTCTGAGTTACACCTTCGAAAAGACCCCCATCTCCAGGTCATTCCCCCAACAAACACACACCCCCAGGTTACAAGCCAACCCCTTGCCTAACCTTCACCAATTCAGAGGAGAACAGAAATTAAGTTTATAACTCCCAGCACCATGCAACTTATTAAAGGCCACAGAAGCTTTCCAATTAGAAGTTTACACATGGACTCCCTGCTTACAGCTTTCAATAAAGCCTTGCCCTGATGGACATATGGGGTTAGCCGCCGAATACACACACAAACTGTCCTGAGTGAATGTGGTGTGAGGCAGGGATGAATGCAAGCTAGCTGGAGTAAATACCTTGCTGTGATTTGCATCAATTAGCTCCTGTCTGTGTTTTGGAGATCACTAACATCTCCCTGACACTACAGACAAAGGAGTAGGCAGATTAATTATGGACTTAAGTAGGATCACAAAGCTGGCCCCAAACTCTGCATGTGTGAGTGAGAAGCCATCAGTTAGCATCTTCTGGCATGTTACACACTGTACAAGTGTTCACCAGGACCATAGCCATGGAGTGACTGCAGAAACGAAGCCAAGCTCGAGAGAGTCAGCTCAGAGAGCAGAGCTTTGATGTCCTGGACAGTGCTGTCCTGGAAAAGCCTCTTCACAAGGAAAGAAATGCAGCTCCAGTTGAGATTCTGGCAGAGAGCAGATTTGTCGACCTCCAGAGGTGGGCAGCGAGGCCGTGATGTAGATGATTCTGTACAAGTGCAGAGCCTAAAGGGTGTCTTTGTCAAAGACAGCTTTACCATGTATTCAAGAATGAAAAGAAAGTGGATGAATTTTCAGCATTTAGAAACAACAGGGTGCAAAGATTGTTGTAACTCAACAGACCCCCCAGGGATTGAGCTCAGGTGCACAACCTCTTAGCACACAGCTTGATGAAAGATTGATGCAAGAGCATGAGGTTTATTGTTCCACGTACTTAGGTTAACTTATCCTCTCAGGGAGAGTTCCCCCTGAACACAGAAAGCAGACATCCACATACCCACTGTAGTTCAGGGAAGCCTGCAGCCCAGCTATCCCAGGAGATCCCTGCCTGCCTTCTGTGCAGACAGAGACTACAGGATGGAAAAGTTATGTTTATTCATTTCAAAGGCAGGACCTAAAATGTGAGACAGACAGAGAGGCTGGGTAGTGGGGTGTGGAGAGGAGAGTCTGTGTCCTGAAGCTTCATCTCTACACTTAGCTGTTTCCCCTGACCATCTCTCTGCTGGGAATACAGGATTAGCAACTGCTCATGATGCCAGCAAAAGAAAGTAGTCTTAATAGGATTCCCAAGCAGATCATGTTGACATGTTCCTTTAATATCAGAACCAGGGAGGCAGAGACTGGAAGATATTTGATTGGTGGTCACTTTGGTCTACAAAGTGATTTTCAGAACAGCCATGGTTACACAGAGAGGTACACTCTGTGATCTCTATTCTGTGTTGTCAACTTGATTACACCTTGAATTATGCAAAATCCAAAACATAAGGACACACATTCAAGGGATTTGTTGTTTAATTTGTAGAAGGTAATCAGGATCTTTGAAGTAGGAACACTATCATTAAATGCATGTCTCTGTGACCTTGAAAGACACAGGCCTTTAATCTGGATATGGAGCAAGAAAGCAACATAACTTTGTCATTGTGATTTGTATTGATTCTATGAGCCATGGTTTGTCTGCAATACCACTGGCTGTATAGGAATGCACGTTGTAGACCAGGCTATGCACAGAGATCCAGCTTCCTGATTCACTCCCTTAGTGCTTGGATTAAAGGCAGGTGTCACCACACCCGGCAGAAGACACTCACCTTTAATCCAAAGATTGTATCTGGAACACACACCTTTAATTTCGGCCACACCTTCATCTTGAGGCCTATATAAGGACACAGAGAAAGCAAGTTTTCTCATTGCCTGCTTGCTCTCTCCTAGCTAGCAAGTCATATTGCTTAGCTGGCATTAGAGCTTGCTTCTCTGTGATTCCATCTTCTACTGAGGGCCAGCTGAGACGTCCAGCTTCGGTGACTGAGATCTTCTGGATTCTTGGACTTTGCATCCTATCCAGTTCTTGTGGAATAAGACTGACTGCATCCTGGAGGTCAATCTGATATATCGCCCTATCAAGAAAGAGAGATTGAGGGACAGATCATTTTATGTGATCTTTTGCTCTCAAAAAAAGGCACTCCAAATAGATTCCCTGGTCCATGAGCACTTTCCCCATTGCCGGTCTAATCAGTTGCCTATAATGTTTAACTCTAGACAATTGTGTGATGTTGAAAGATTTTTTTTCTATCCATTCACATTGAGGTGGTGAGAGGCTAGTGATTAGAAGGGAGTGAGGAGGAGGAGCTAGGGAGAGAGAAACAGGGAGATGCATGCAGGAGCCATGAGTGGGAGAGGGTAGAGATACAGGGTGCCAAGGTGGAATCAGAGGTAAATATATCTAAAAGTTAGACTATTGGGATAGAACTTTTACTATCATAGATGGCTTTGTTATTACCTTATTGACACCTTGAACTTTTTAAAAAATATATTTAAATATAATTGGCAAATTAATTAAGTGTTGAGAGTCTGTTCTTCTGGGTAATTTGAGGCTCCTTGATTGGGGAACAGTAGAGCTGGTGTCCCACAGGTAGTGTGAAACGTGGGTCCCCTGCATATAGCAGAGGGATAACTCAGCTGAGATGCCAAGAAAGGTAGTTGGAAGAGATTGCCTCAGAGTCAAAAATGAGACCACCTCTGGAGACACTGTGGAGACATGGTAAGTGTCATATGAGGCAAGAGTAGTCAAAAAGTCTGGGCCCAAAGTGGCCCAGACTGCTCTAGAGAGTCCAAGGCAGTGACCAGATTCTTGATAGCCTGGCTTGACCCTACCAAAGAGTTAGATTGCTGCCTCTGCCAAGGACCTCACTGAGCCGACTGGCTGTTTCTCCTGCAGTTATTGTGGGTGAAGAATGTATTGGCTCATTTTTAAATCAAATACCATTACTGCATCCAGAGTGATAGCATTTTATGTTGAGAAGCTTCACTCCTTTTGCGTTTGCATGTTTTATTCTTTGAGCCTCGGTTATCCTGTATAGCCCTGGCTGTCCTGAAAGTAGACTACCAGGCTGGCCTTCAGATTAGAGATCCACCTGCCTCTGCTTCTATCCCCAATCTGCTTCATTCCTATAGGTGCTGAGATAAAAGTTTTGCACCACCAGACTGGGCAGAATCTTGCCTCCTTAGGCAATGCAAATAAATTTTAGTATTGTGGATTTAACACCCAATTTACCAGAGTGCAATTCTTGGGTGGGTATAATTAACTAACTGGAGACTTCTCTATATCAGAAGGTCAAGAACTTACCCTCAGCATTACATGGATAATCTGAAGGTTCTGAGGGAGTACCTTCTCAGTTTTGTCAAAAATACAGAAGATTCTGAAGAGCATGGACTGTTGAGTGCACGTGATTTGCCAGCTGAGAGTTCAGGATCTTCCACGTCTCAGCCACTTTCTTTCTGTAGAGAGCCAAACCACAGCTTTGATGATGGCTGGATTGTTGATTGGGGTCTACACCCCTTTTATTATATATTTGAGAGCTTGGACAACCTGAGATACAGCAGCAGATTGAATTGTGTCATGAAGGGCACAGAGGTCTTTCAGACTGAGAGTCAGAGGGAGCCACAAGTGTCCTCAAGAGATGTGGACAACGACAAAAACAAAGGCATAGAGGAGCCCGACCAACCCTCAACAAGTTTGCTCAGGGAGAAAGGCCTGGAACCTGAGACCTGTGATGGTGGAGACTGCCCTGACTAGGATCCTGCTTCTGACAGTCCCAGGAACCTAGGATGCTCCATGTGGCTTCAAAGGACTTTCAGCCAGAAGAAGAAGTGAAAAAAATTCACCCAAGATTCTGTTTGAGGCCCAGGAACCCTGATGCCTGCTAAGATTTGCAATTAGGAAATCTTCTGTCAGCTCCTGTATCACAAAAAAAGAACATACAAAGGCAGCCAGGTTTCTGCAGCCATCTACTTCATGTTTGGTTTTTTTTACAGCTTTCTTAAAAAAAGTGTTGAAATGCTGGAAATTTGTTTCCTTCTTGAAATGGACTTAGGGAAAGTGTAGAGTGGATACAGATCAGGATACACTGTTCTCTAAACCAGGCACCCAAATAGATTTGTTGGCCCATTATCCCATTCCCTTTGCCTGTCTATTGAGTCACCTATTATGCTTAGCTCTAGACAATTGCATCCAGAGTGAGGGGATTTTATTTTGAGAAGTGTCACATCCCATTTTTTCCTGCTTGTTTTTTATTTTGAGCCTAAGTCACAGGAATAAATGGTGTTTTGTTTTTGTTTTTGTTTTTTTTTTTTAAGAAGTTTTCAGGCAATCTATGGAAACCTGGTTCTCATGTGTCCTGGGCCATAAGATAACCAGCACACCGGGAGTAAACTTGAGAACTTTGAGAAACCCCTGTGCTGAATCAACGTGGATGGCAACTGTATTGAGAGTGTAGAGATCCAACACAGCCCAGAGATACTGAGAAACAATGGCAGCTGAGAGGACCGAAAAACAAAATGAAACTGGGTCGGTTTCACATTTCTCATATAATCGCACATAGGTGCCAGGGATTTTGTGCAGTATTTCCTCCACTCTTTCTGGACTCTAGGTTTTTGCAAAAGATCCTAGTACAGCCTGGAAAAGTCTGGGTTCTTTGGAAAACTAAAGCACCTAGAAACAAAATCAACTATGCTGTTTGCAATCAAGGTGTGATTTAGGATCAGACTGCTGACAGCACAGCATCATATCTCCTGCACACTCACACTCTAATGGCAAGCATTTTGGTTGGTGTCTAGGCACATGGGGTCTAGATCTTGGTTTCACACACAATCCCACTGTAGCCTGCCTGGCAGTGTCTGATCCCGTCGGTAAAATAAAAGCACAAAATCATGGATGAGGTCTGAAATCGCTATCAGATTTCAGCTCAGAGGTTGTTGAGAGCCTAGTGGAAATTGCATAAGCAGAAATTCTCAAGCACTCAGGGATAGGGCTGACCAGGGGGAACTGTCACAGCGCATTGTTAGCTCCTGAGCGCCCTCCACTGGAAGCAGTCACAGGCTTGGAGCTTGGAGCCAAGAAACCTTCATGCTTCTGGCCAGACTTATTCATTGGCCAGGCTATTATTCTACCGCCAGTGTGGCCATGAGATGCCAAATCATTTAAGTTCAGATCCAATTTAGAGAACCTGACCTGTGCTTAAACACAGGTAAAGTAACAGGCTTGTACCTAACATTAGCTTCCACATTGCCCCCCCCCAACAAAACCCTGTCCCCAGGCTAATCCCCAACAAGACCACCATTTCCAGGTTACACTTTCGACAAGACCTGCAACTTCAGGTCATTCCCCCAACAAACCCATACCCCCCAGGTTACAAGCCAACCTCTTGCCTAACCTCCAACAATGCAGAGGAAAACAGAAATTAAGTTTATGATATGACTCCCAGTACCAGGCAACTTGTTAAAGGCCACAGAAGATTTCCTATTAGATGCTTACACCTGGACTCCCTGCTTACAGCTTTCTATAAAACTTTGGGCTGAGAAACATACATGGTTTCACTTCCAACACACACACACACACACACACACACACACACACACACACACACACGTACACAAACTGTCCTGAGGGAATGTGGTGCGAGGCAGGGATGACTGCAAGCTAGCTGAAATAAATACCCTGCTGTGAGCTGCATCAATCGGCTCCTGTCTGTGTTTTGGAGATCACTAACATCTCCCTGACACTACAGACAAAGGAGTGGGCAGATTAATTATGGACTTAAGTAGGATCACAAAGCTGTCCCCAAACCCTGCATGTGTGAGTAAGAATCCATCAGTTAGCACCTTCTGGCATGTTACACACTGGACAAGTGTTCGCCAGGACCATAGTCACGAAGCAACTGCAGAAACAAAGTCAAGCTCGAGAAAGTCAGCTCAGAGAGCAGAGCTTTGGTGTCTTGGACAGATCTGTCTTGGAAAAGACTCTTCACAAGGAAAGAAATGCAGCTCCAGTTAGATTCTGGAAGAAAGCAGTTCTGTAGACCACCAGAGGTTGGTCGCGATGGGGTAAGGCAGCTGACGCCGTACAATTGCAGAGTCTAAAGGGTGCCTTTGTCAAAGACAGCTTTACCATGTATTCAACAATGAAAAGAAAGTGGACAAGTTTTCAGCATTTAGAAAGAACAGGGTGCAACATTTGTCTTAACTCAACAGACCTCTCAGTATCTGAGCTCAGGCTCTCAACCCCTTAACACACAGCTTGATGAAAGATTGATGCAAGAGCATGAGGTTTATTGTTCCACATATTTAGGGTTACTCATCCTCGCAGCGAGAGTTCTCCCCTATGACAGAAAGCAGACGTCCACGTACCCACTGTAGGTCAAGGAAGCCTAGAGTCCAGAAATCCCAGGAGATCCCTCCCTGCCTTCTGGACAGACACAGAAACTACAGGATGGAAATGTTTATTCATCTCATTGGCAGGACATAAAATGTGAGACAGACACAAGGGCTGGGGAGTGAGTGGGTGGAGAGGAGAGTCTGTGTTCTGAAGCTTCATCTCTGCACTTAGCTGTTCCCCCTAACGATCTCTCTGCTGAGAATACAGGATTACCAACTACTCAGGACACCAGCAAAAGAAAGAACACTTAACAGGATTTCCAAGCAGAAGGAGGTGACATGCACCTTTAATCTCAGAACCAAGGAGACAGAGACTAGAAGATCTTTGATTAGTGGTCACTTTGCTCTATAAAGCGATTTTTCAGAATAGCCATAGTTGCACAGAGAAATACACTCTGTGGACTCTGTTCTGAGTTGTCAACTTGATTAAACCTCGAATTATGCAAAAACCAAAACTTAACATAGTTTCAAGGGATTTGTTGTTTTCTTTGTAGAAAGTGATCAGGGTCTTTGAAGTGGAAGCAGTACAATTAAATGCAAATCTCTTGGAGTTTGAAAGACACAGGACTTTAATCTGTACATGGAGCAAGAAAGCCACATAACAGTGTCATAGTGATTGATATTGTTTCTATAACCCAGGGTTTGTCTGCAATGCCACTGACTTTATAGGAATGCACTTTGTAGACCAGGCTAATCACAGAAACCCACCTGCACCTTCGATAGTACTTGGATTAAAGGCATGAGTCACCACTCCCAGGAGAACCCACTCACCTTTAATCCAGACATTGAATCTGGAACACACACCTTTAATTTGGGCCACACCTTCATCTTGAGACTTATATAAGAACACAGAGGAAGCAAGTTTTCACATTTCCTGCTTGCTCTCTCCTAGCTAGCAAATCTTATTACTTTGCTGGCATTAGAAACCACTTGTCTGTGATTTTATCTTCTACTGCAAACCAGCTGAGACATCCAGCCTCAAGGAATGAGAACTTCTGGAATCTTGGACTTTGCTTCCTATCAAATTGTTGTGGGATAAGGCAGACTGCATCCTGTAAGTCATTCTAATATATCTCCCTATCAGGAAAGAGGGAGTGAGTGAGAGATCATTTTATGTGATCTTTTGCTCTTGAAAACAGGCACCTCAAATAGACTTGCTAGCCCATAAGCACTTTCCCCATTGCCTGCCTAATCAGTTGCCTATAATATTTAACTCTAGACAAAGACATGATGTTGAGAGATATTTCTTATGCATTCACATTGAGGTGATGAGAGCCTAGTGATTTGAATGGAGTAAAGAGGAGGTGCTAGGGAGAGAGACACAAGGGAGATGCATGCAAGAGCCATGAGTGGGAGAATATAGAGATACAGTATGCCAAGATTGAATTAGAGATAAAAATATCTAAAGGTTAAAATATTGGGATAGAACTTTTACTATCCTACATGACTTTGCTATGACCTTATTGACATCTTGAACTTCTTAAAAATATACTTAAAAGTCTGTTCTTCTGGGTAATTTGAGGCATCTTGGTTTGGGAACCAACGGATCTGGTGTCCCACAGGTAGTGTGAGATGTGTGAAACGTGGGTCCCCTGCATATGGCAGAGAGAGAGCTCAGTTGAGATGCTACGAAAGCTAGTTGGAAGAGATTACCTCAGAGGTGAAAGTGAGAGCACCTCTGAAGGAGGCACTGTAAGTGTCAGGTGAGGCAAGAGAAACGCCCGAAGTGGCCCAGACTGCTCTAGAGAGTTCGACGCAGTGACAAGACACTTTATAGCCTGGATTGATCCTACCAAAGTGTTAGGTTGCTGGCTCTGCCAAGGACCTCACTGAGGGGCAGGTTGTTTGTTCTGTAGTTATGGTGGGTGAGGAATGTGTTGGCTCTTTTTTTTTTTTTTTTTTTTTTTTTTTTTTTTTTTTTGCTTTGTTTTTTTGGATTCAGTTTTTTCAAGACAGGGTTTCTCTGTATATCCCTGGGTGTACTGAAACTCACTCAGTAGACCAAGTTGGCCTCATACTCAGAAATCAGCCTGCCTCTGCCTCCCTAGTGCTGGGAGTTGTGTACCAACACCTCCCATCTGTTGGCTCATTTTTTAATTAAATATCATTACAATACACAGAATGATAGCATCTTATGTTGAGAAGCTTCACTCCTTTATTGTTTTCTTGTTTTTTTTTTTCTTTGAGCCTATGTTTTCCTGTATATCCCTGTCTCTCCTGAATGTAGGTCTGAATACAAGGCTGGCCTTGAGACCAGAGATCCGCATGCTTCTGATTCTGTTTTTCCAGATCTGCTTCTTTCCTTTGGGTTCTGGGATGAAAGGATTTTGCCACAACATTGGGCAGAATCTTGCCTACTTAGGGAATACAAACAGATGTTGGATTGTGGACTTAACGCCCAGATTTCCACTATATAATGTTTAAGAAGGGCCATGAAGTATAGAGTACAATCCACTGACTAGAGTCTTCTCTGAATCAGGTCATGGACTTGTCCACAGAGTTCCATGTATAAAGCCAAGAAGATCATGCAGTCCTCTCCTAGTTTTCTTAAAGATACATCAGATTCTGATTCCCTGCCAAGTGCACGTGTATTGCCAGTCCTGAGTACAAGATCTTCCACTTCTGAACCATGTTGTTTCTGTGGAGAGTCACGCCACTGCTCTGAGGATGGCTGTTTTGCAGATTGGCATCTATACTCCTTTTGTGTATTTGAGAGCTTGGACTATCTGAGATATTACCAAAGATTGAATTGTGCCGTGAAGAAGAGCACAGAGTTCTCCCAGAGTGAGAATCAGAGGGAGCCACATATGGCTTCAGGAGATGTGGACAACAACAATCAAGAAAAAGATATAGAGGAGCTAGACCAACCCTCACCAAACTTGCTGAGGGAGAAAAGGCTGTAACATGAGAGCTGTGATGGTGGAGACTGCCCTGACCAGGATTCTGCTTCTGACAGTCCCAGGAACCTAGGATGATGGGCATGGCTACAAAGGATTTTTGATAAAAGAACAAGTGAACAAGCCACCCAGAACTCTGTTTGGAGGCCAGGGAGCCTGATCCCTGCTAAGACTTGCAATCAGGAAATCTTTTGTCAGCTATGCTATTAAAGCAAAGTCACATGGCAGTTTTGTCTCTGCAGCCGTCTGGTGTTTGTTTGCTTGTTTATATACAACATTTTTAATAAAAGTATTAAAAGGCTGGAAATTTCTGTTCTTTATGAAATTACCCAAGGGAAAAGATGAAGGGTAGAGTGGACACAGATGAGGATACTCTCCACTTTCCTACCTTTGGTTACAGGAGTAACTGGTGGTTTGTCTTAAAGGAAGTCCTTCGGAGACTTTTACATCCTGGTTTTCATGTTGGGACATTAAAAAAAAAAAAAAAAAAAAAAAAACCCGCACGCAGGGAGTAACCTTGAGCACTTTGAGAAACCGCTCTGCTTAATCAACATGGTTGAGGAGTGATCTACCCACATGCTTCCTTTACGAATTAATCTAGTGGCCTCCTGCAACTTCCATTTTACCCCTTCTTCCTTCTATATAGACTAGACTAGCCCTGAATTCACAATTACTTTGCCTTGCCTTGCTAGTATGGGAATTAGAGGCCTGTGCCACCACTTCTGCACAGGAGATTCTTTATATTTTCAGCAATTTCCTTTGGAAATTTCTGCTTCACAAGGGAACTCACCAGCAGAAACAGGACAAGCTAAGGTGGAAGCTCAGGGCAGTGCTGGCCCTGACACAGAATACCCAGCTCCCTGGCCTTGAGAAGGTTTCATTTATGTGTATCCAGTCTTGGAAGAGTTTCATGTATTACAAGCCTTACTTCTATTTTTGGTCTTCTTTACAGTTGAATCCCTCAGTAGGCTAAGCCATGTACTAGGCTACAGAATGATTGCAAACTCTCAATGTCAAGAGGACAATTAAGTATCATTTCTTACAGTTGTCTCTCTGAACTTCATTTCCCAGGAAGTGTATGTAGAAAATATAATAT
This sequence comes from Apodemus sylvaticus, assembly GCF_947179515.1. NCBI lineage: Eukaryota > Metazoa > Chordata > Mammalia > Rodentia > Muridae > Apodemus > Apodemus sylvaticus. The sequence continues at coordinate 4,879,858 of NC_067493.1, read as the reverse complement.
ACACTGCACAGAAATACTGACCAGCTTGATTTCCTTTGAAAATTCAATATTTTCTTTAATTCATATCACCTAGAAATTTCAACAGAGGTGGGAAGACTCAGGTAATACATATTGGATTCATTGAGAGAATGACTCATCCTTTGGGCACTAAGCTGTTCTGTCAGCATTTAGGAGAACACCATGGGTTTGAATCAAGTCCAATTGCAGCTTCCTAGGCATAATCTGATTTGGTTGTCAACACGAAAGCACCAAGAAACAAAATCATGGACACAGTTGGAAATGACTTCAGATCGCGCAAGCCATCATCCAAGAAAAACTTGGCTGTGTGGGAAATTCGCTGTCAGTAGAGCCCTGAACTTCCAAAGATGTGCACAGACCATTGTCATTCCTGTCTGGAAGAGGAGCAGCCCCACAGTGTCCCCTGCAGTGAAGAAATGGTAGCGCCTAGACTTCAGAGGCGGAGCAGGTTATCTAGGGAACATTGGATCTTCTGGCTCCTTCCTTGGTCCATCCGTGGCCTCTATTAAGTGTGGACCAGCTGTCAGGGGGACTAACTATGGACCTGCCCTTCAAGACTGCAAGACTCTCCCAAACCGGGGGTGTGTGAGTGAGTCAATCAGGTTTGTACTGTGTTTTCACTGTCTGTCAAGTGTACTCTTGGGCCATGGCCCAAAGGCAATAGGGAAACTACAGTTAGGTAAAAAGATCAGTTGAGACAGAATACCAGTTGAACACTTGTCTGTGCCATATGGAAAATCTTAGAACAGAAAGCAGCTGCAAAGAGATTTTGTTTGACTGAATTTGATGCACTGTAATAGAGGGGAACAGTGTGGCAAGTCTCAGAAAACTTTGTAGTGCTGAATGGGTCATTTACCCAAGGTAGGCAGTATGAAGTCTGCTTTCTTAAAAGTCAGGAGGTTTAGTGGGGCAGAAAACAAACCAAACACATGACACCTGCAATGCATCCCCTTCCTTGAATTCGGGTGCCAGGCATTTTGGTCAGCCTTTAGCAGCACACCATCCAGACCCTGAGCTCCTGCAGAATTCTACTTCTGTTCAAATGGCAGAGTCCAATTCTGTCAGCACAGCGAATGTTCAGAGGAACAAAAACACATATGAGGTTTCAAATCACCTTCGGAAAACAACTCAGGCCTGCTGACAGCCTAAAAGAACTTGGTTTGGGGGACAAGTCATAGCTACTAGAGAAGGGAGCCCACCATGTGAGCACTGAGGTCACTACCACCTGAGCGCAAGTGCCGCAGCACCCCTTGTGGTGAAGAAGTATAAGGGCTGCAGCTCTGTAGGAGAACTGAGAATCTGAAAAAGGAGACTTTAGCCTTCTTGCCAGGCCTCATTCCTTGGCTCTGGCTCTTGCATTGCCGTCAATGATCACAACCATCCTGCATGAGAGTTGTTTCTTGGAGGGTCCACGCTAATTCAAATAATATAAAATAATAAAATAACAACCCTACTATGAGTTACATCAGATTGGCTCATATCTGTTATTTTGTAGATCACTAATCTTTCCCTAGCACTATACTTCTTTTCTCACCTTGTTGGAACTCACTTTGTAGACCAGGCTACTAACAGAGATCCACCAGCTTGATTCACTCCCATAGTGTTTGGATTAAAGGTCTGAGTCACCACACCTAGCAGAAGACACTCACCGTTAATCCAGAGATTAAATCTGGAACACACACCTTTAATTTGGGTCACACCTTCATTTGAGGCCTATATAAGAACACAGAGGGTTAAGTTTTCACATTGCCTGCTTACTCTCTCCTAGATAGCAAGACTTAGGACTTCCCTGGCATTATTGCTTGCTTGTCTGTGATTCCATCTTCTACTGAAGACCTGCTGAGATATCCAACCTCAGGGACTGAGACCTTCTGAATTCTTGGACTTTGCTTCCCATCTAGTTGTTGTGCAATAAGGCAGACTGCATCATGTAAGTCATTCTAATATAATCCCCTATCAGGAAAGAGAGAGTGAGTGAGAGATCATTCTATGTTATCTTTTACTCTTTAAAACAGGCACCCCAAGTAGAATTACTCACCTAAGAGCACATTCCCCATTTCCAGTTTCATCAGTCCACTATAATTTAAACTCTAGACAATTGCATCCAGAGTGATAGGATTTTAATTTGATAAGCTTCACTCTATTCTTGCTTGCTTGTTTTGATATTTTATCCTAGGTTTTAATCTGTAGCCCTAGCTGTCTTCAAACTAGGTCTGACTACCAGGTTGGCCTTGAGATCAGAGATCCAACTGCTTCTACTTCTTTCCACAATCTGCTTCTTTCCTATAGTTGCTGAGACTAAAGTATTTCATCACCACACTGTGCAGAATTTTGCCTCTATATTGCAATGCAAATAGATGCTATTATTGTGGGTTTAATACCCAATATTCCACAATGTAATGCTCAGGAGGGTATAATTGACTAACTGGAGATTTCTCTGTATTTGAAGGTCAAGGACTTGACCTCAGCATTCTATGGATAACCTGAAGGTTCTGAGGGAATACCGTCTAAGCTTTGTCAAAAACACAGCAGATTCCGAAGAGCATGGACTGCTGAGTGGATGTTATTTGCCAGCCCTGAGTACAAGATCTTCCGTGTCTGAGCCAGTTGTTTCTGTGGAGAGTCAAGCCCCTGCTCTGAGGATGGCTGGTGTGCAGATTGGGATCTGTACTCCTTTTGTGTATTTGAGAGCGTGGACTACCTGAGATACGACCAAAGATTGAATTGTGCCATGAAGAAGAGCACAGAGATCTCCCCTATTGAGAGTCAGAGGGAGACATGTGTGGCTTCAGGAGATGTGGACAAAAACAACCAAGACAAAGGTATAGAGGAGGTAGATCAACCCTCACCA